>NC_079322.1:79912739-80135239 GCF_029931775.1 Euleptes europaea
GAGAATGAAGAAGACCTGAGGTGTCCCTCTGACAGAGAGGAGAGGAGATTGCCGTAGGGTAGAGCTCCCAAGGCAAGGTATGCTGGGTGTGGCACTGGGGTTGGGCAACTCCTGGCCACAAAGAGGCAATTGAGCAAAGTGGTGGGATTTCTCTGACCGCCACCCCTCCCCCCCCCCCCATTTTTCCTGCAGGGAGTTCTCCTGAAACGCAGCGGCAAGTCTCTGAACAAGGAGTGGAAGAAGAAATACGTCACTTTGTGTGACAATGGAGTCCTGACCTATCATCCCAGCCTGCATGTGAGTGCTCTGCGGAGAAGGATCGGGGCCAGGGCTGGCTGGAAGGTGGGAAGCCCTGCTGGCTTTGCTGAGGGGAGGGGCAGGCGGGGGGAGGGCTGCTGCAGCTGCTTGCCGTGTTGTTGGTACGTGGCTGTTGCCCATCCATCTCTGTCGCCTCCCCGCTGGGGCGCTAATGGCTTCTTCTTCTGCCCTCTCTTGAGCACAGTTTGCTGCCAAGGCTAAGAGCCGTGGACACGGGACACTTGTGGCTCCTCTGCCCTAGAGCAGGAGCCCTTCTGGGGGGCAGAGAGGGGTGCAGTGCGGCTGACATCCCGCCGCCCCTGCTCTGCCCTTGGATCCAGCTCTGCTGGGGGTGGGGGTGTCATAGGGCCCGTCAGATCACCTCCCTTTCGCTTTCCCAGCCCTCCGTTCCACATTCCCTTAGTGCCCTTCCTCTTGGCCTGCTCACACCCACGCAGCCCCCAGCCCCGACAGGCCTTCTTCATCTGCAGGGGGTGGTGGGATTGGGAGACACTGGGGTGACGCAGGGCCAGAGCTCCTGGTTTGGGATTTGGCTTGTGGATCTTGCTTGCATGGAGTGCTAGTCCTCAGGAGTCAGGAGAGGAGGGGGAAAGTGAGTGTGGAGCGAGCGCCTCTGGCAGTGCTTTCAAGAGAGGTCCAGTTGTCAGGAAATGGGTGTGTGTGTGTGGGGGGGTCCTTTCCCCAGGTTGCCTTCTCCTGTTCTCTTCTAACCTTTCCAAAATATTCCAGATTAGACAAAAACGAAACGCTGCAGCTATATCCTGCTACTGAGGAAAACGGCGGCGTGAGGGGTGCCTGGGGAGGGGTGTTCCCTTGCGTGCACCTCTGTACTGTTTTGGGCGCTTCTTCTGAATGTTGGGGGGGGTAAGGGATGGGGCTGTCACAGTCCACCCCAAAGTGGCAGCATCAACACAACTTCTCCCCCCACCCCGACACTGCTGCCTCCCTTACGGCCTCCTCCCAGCCCTCCCCCAAACTCTCCTGGGCCCATTGCTTCCCCTTCCCAATGCTGGTCCTGTGCCTCCTCTCCCGCCCCACCCCACCCACAGGCACATGGGAGCAGGGGCCTGCGGTGTGCCCCTCCCTGCCTGCCTCCCTCTCTGCCAGGCGGGCTAGGCGGAGGCGGTGCACAGGCCCCTCCCACCCTGCAGCCATTGAAGCCATTCACACAATCACCTTCTGTTAATTCTATCTGCAACATCAATTAAATTGTTTGTAGAAGCTAATTGAATGTGGCTTAATCACACATCTTAATAGCTTTCCACGCTTTGAACTCGTTGTTAATTCCAGTAATAAAATGAAATGAGAGAAACTGGCTGGGTAATTAGCGAGGAGGCTTGGGAAGAAATTGCAGTTTTATGGCAGGCAATAAATGCAGCATGTTGGTGACCGACCAGGCTCTCTCCGGCAGGCGGGCAAGCCGGCTAGGGCCCCGCCCCAGTTCTGCTGAGCGAGGGGAAATCCTCCGCCTGCCAGCCCCCTCTGGAGACGGGCCAGGGCCTCAGGGGAGCCCTCCTCCTCCTCCATTGGGGCCAGAGGACGGAGGCTGGCAGCACCCTGAGCTTGGCCCCATAGCCAACCCCCCTCCCCAGTTCCCCATGTGGGGCTGTCCCTCCCCTTGCCAGGCAGGGGCTGCTGATGCTCTTCTGCAGCCTCCTTGTGAACTGGAGCAGACACACGAGGCCGCAACACCGTCCCCCCTAGACGGAGGGGGCTCTGGGCTGCAGCTCCTGCCTCCCCTTTGCCCTCTGCTGGAGAAAAGGCGGTGCAGTGGGGCAGCCCCCTGGGGCAGCAGTAGGGAAAGACCCCCGGCCCACACACTCCCAGTGGCCTCAGCCCTGCACTGCTCAGCACGGCCAGAGGCAGAGGCAGGGAGGGGGTGCCTGAACATTTGGTGGGGGAGGGGGTGTCGAGTTATCTGGGCCATTCCTGGGGCCCCTGGCCAGGGTCCAGCACACAGCTGTCTGAGGCTTTAGTCCCTGTCCTGTTGAACAGCGGTCTGATCCTGTTCTCCCATGCCCCTGGGTGGTATTCCAGGGGCATGCGGACTGAATGCCCCCCCCCCCCCCGCGCAAGGGCAAAAGTCACTTCTGTTGCAGAAGCAGTCTGGAAAGCAGCTGGCTGGCCCCCCCCTCCCGCAAATCTTCTGAAGGGCACAAGAAAGAGCCGAGGCTCTCCTGGCTGGCTGGAGGGGCAGGCATGTAGGGGGAGAGGGCTCCCCTCTGCCTAGAGGCTGCCCGAACTGAGGCGGGCCTGTCTTCTGCCCTTTCCAGGACTACATGCAGAATGTCCACGGGAAGGAGATCGACCTGCTGAGGACCACCGTCAAGGTGCCTGGCAAGAGGCTTCCTCGGGCCACCACCGCCAGTGCCCCCAGCGCCAGCCCCAAAGCCAACGGCCTGCCAAAGGAGCGCAGCAGCGGGCAGTTTCCAGGAGGTTCCAGTAAGACCAGTCTCTGTTTGCTCTTTTCTCTGGAGAAGGGGCTGCTAGGTCCTGGAGGCGGTGGGGGGGGGTTGGCTTGGAAAGTCCCAGCAGGCAGCTCGGGGCCCACAGCCTGCCCTGTTTTGCGCCTGTCCTGGTTTGTGTCTTCTGCAGCAGCTCTTCACTGCTTTCAGAGTGGGGGCTTGGCTGGGGCTTAGTGCTGCTTTCCCGAAAGGCCCAGCTGAGAGCCGGTCCACTTCCTGCAGCACCGGCCAGGGGCCAGCCCACCTCCTGTCTGTTTGGGCCGTCACGTGCCTGTCCTCAGACTCCTGGTGGGACAGCCGTTGCGTTGCCTAACTTGGAGCACTTGACTCTGCTGCTGAAATGTTCCTCTAATGGAATGTAGATGGAATGGTAGAGAGAAGGGAGAAGATGAGCAACGTGTGCTGGCTCTATTAACGGTTTTCAGTGTCTAATTAAATGCAAATAACTAGCATTAAAGCCCCATTACAGCAGAGCATCCAAGCCCTCCAAAGTTGGGAAGTTTGCAGAGTGGGGGCTTTGTTTCTCATGCAGACGGAGCCAGTGCCTGCAGGGGGGGGGGGCAGATTCCCAGGAAAGATGCCGGCTTTGGCCCTTTTGCCTCCTGGGAGTGTGCCTCAGTTTTTCCCGTGGGGTGATGCGGGCCTTCTTCTGCTCTGAGAAAATTCTGGAGTGCCCGAAGGCAGCTGCCTTCTGGGCTCTGGGCCTATGTCTGAGTTTGGGGGCATCCAATTCTGCCTTTGGGGGTCTTCTGGCCGAGACTCCTTCTCTCCCCACCTTTCTCGTACCCTGCTTATCCTTGCTCGCCCCCTTTTAAGACCATTAGAGCCACCTCAGTGGCCCCCCGCAGGGCTGTAGATCAACACCAAGCGTTGCCAGGTGCCCTACAGACCATCGCCAAGGGACTGGCAGAGTATCTGAAGCCGCAGAGTTTCTGGCAGAGCATCCTGAAGAGAGGGTGCTGCGCTGGCGCCTGCCCCAAGGGCCCTGGGGATGCCTGTCTGTCTTTTGACTGTGGGTGTCTGCCCCCTTCCTCTGCTCGGCCTGGAGGTCTGCTTGCGACCTGGGAAAAAGTCGTTTGGGACCCCGGCAGGGCACATGTCCTCCTCCGGGAGCCGCTGCTGAGTGTGCAGAAGGGGTGGCAACTCGGCCCGGCTGGCTGGCTCTTTTGCTTGATTATTCCCCGCAGAGTGCTTGTTGCTGCCAGGCACTCTGCCCTCCACCCTGGCCGTGTGCGTGCCCTCTCCCCGCGCCACAGGGGCAGAGAGTGCCATTGGCTCCCCCCAGCCCGGTTGCTTTGCCTGCTGTGATCATGTCACGTTGGGCTCCGTCGATGTTAACATCTCATTATCTTTGTTACTGTAATTACATTATCCGCGGCTTTATGCAGAATTATTCTCCAAGGACTAATTGATGGATCCATGTTTAATTCATTAATCATTAGCATCAAATTCGACAATTACAGTGCACACTGATTGTGGAATTTCAAATGTAATGAGGGAAGAATTAACAAAGAAAAGGGAGAGCTCTTTCACTGGGGCTCTGCCGCTCGCTACGGGGGCGATGACATTGAGACAAGCGGAAGACTGGTGCTGGGGGTGGGGGGCAGGGCGGCCTGGGCTCGGGGCAGCCCTGACCTTTGCATTTTCTCTTCTGTGGGGCAGGAGGATGTGGGCCCCCTCCCAAGCCACTCCAGGACCCACACCGACCACCGTGGCTGGTCACAGGTCTGCAAGGCTGAAGGGCCAATCCACCTATGACAGGGCTAGCTCTTCTCCCTGCCTGGCAGTGCCAGGGTGACGCCTCTGTTAGGTTGCTGCAGTCTTGGGAGGGGTGTGAAGAAAATCAGGATCCACCTCCAAAGAACAAATACCTTAGAGGAGCCCCAGGCTTGCCTGCCTTCCTGCCTGCCTGCCACCAAGAGCTCCCTTCAAGGCGGAGGGAGGCCAGCTGGTGCCAGAAGATGCCCTGTGAGGGCTGGAAACTCTTGCTGGGGAGGCCTGTCTGACGATTAGCAATTCTTTCTCTGGCAATTTCAAGATTGTTATTCTCCCTCTCCCCACTATTCATCCCCCCCCCCACGGCTCCCTAAACCACCACACGGGAGCTGCCTCAGGACTGCGGGAGTTTGACTGCCAGTGGAACAGGAGCCTTTGCATTCATTTCAGCTGTTTATCAGTTTATGTCACTTGCTGCGGAAGGTGGGCAGCAAGAAGAGTCTGAGGCACATGGCCCCAAGGCCTGGCTCCCCCGCCCTGCCAGCATCATGCTTGACAGACCCAACACCCCAGCCTAATAGCGAGCCCCTTGGAAAGTAGCTCCATCTTCTCTGGGAAGTGCGGCTTTGCCATCTTCTTTGGGAAGTGCATGCAATATCTTGCAGGAAATGTCCATCAGCGGTTTTATGCTGGGCAGAGAGGCCAGACTTTGAGAAAGATTAAGTGGGTATCAAGTGGGCCTCTCAAACAAGCCTGCGGGTGGCCACTTCCACATCCCTGGCTGGTCCGTCAGAAAGCTCAAAGTGGTCGTCCTGAAACACACCTGTAAGGGGGTGGAACTGACAAATATTAGAAAATGTGTCTTTCTCCATCAAGGACTAAACAAGGATCGCAGACTTCTCCAAGCTGAGCAGGACTTTGCTTGGTGTTCCCTGACCTTTCCAGGCCCAGCCCACCTTGAGGAGTGCAAAAGCTTGTCCTCTTTCTGCAAAAAAATGAGGCTTCCTCAATGGGCTTGGTCCAAAGCACCTGTCTTGGTCAGTAAGACAGAGGGAGGCAGGGGTGATGCCAGGCACAGCTGACATTCTGGTTGGGTCTGAAATCTCAGGAGCGGTGCAGCCATGCCAGCGGATCCAGCAGCCCGACACTAGGAGGCGTTTCCTTCCTTATTCAGAAAGAGAAGATCTTCTGTAAAAGGCAGTTTTCCAGATCCCCCATCTTGAAGTTGTACGTCTCTTTGTTGGGGGGAGGGAGACGTTGTGCTGTGTGGCTTGGCCCTGTGCCCCTCCCTGCCAGGCATCTTCATGGGGCCCTTCCACCTTCTTTGGGGCATTCCTAGGGTCTGCCCTCCCCAAGCCTGCTGGCCCAGCCACCTTTTTATTGCCTTTGTGTCCGGCTTTCCCCACAGAACACCAAGTACCTCCCGTCAGATTTCCACCAATACAGGGCAGGCCCAGACTGGCTGCTCCCATTGGGGAGCAGGCAGAGAGGGGAGGGGGGGCTTTGTACTTCGCCGTCCATTGCTTTAAGGGGCAGGGGCCGTGGCTTAGTGGCACAGTTTCTGCTTTGGGTCCTGGGTCCAATCCCCAGCAGCATTTCCAGTTGTGTGTGTGTAAAGTTGCAACCAACTAATGGCAACCCCAGCAAGGGGCTTTCAAGGCAGGGGAGAAGCAGAGGTGGTTTGTCATTTCCTTCTTCTGCAGAGTCTTCCTAGGTGGTCTCCCAAGTACCAACCCAGCTTAGCTTCTGAGATATGACGAGATTGGGCTGCCCCACGCCGCCTTCCCTTCCCACCTTCAATTAGGTGATGCACAAGACCTCAAGCTGCTGCCGCCAGCCAGAGGAGACAAAACCGTCATGGGCGGAAGTAGCCTTCATCTGCTGGTGGGCTGACCTGGGCTAGATTCCCAGCTGGCTCCATTTGCAGAAGCCTCCAGAAGCCAGCTGTGGTCAGACTCAAGCCTCACAGGAAAGGCCAGTGGCTGTGCACTTCCACCCCAAGGTTGCAGGACGGGCTGGCCATGTCGACGAGCTGGCCGGCTGGGATGCTGGGCTCTGACTTGTGGTGCCGGCTACAAGGCATAGGGTGACTAAAAGAATGAAAACAGAACTGCCGACTCACAATAATACAAAATGCTTCAAAGCTCAACCCAAACAACTACCCATAACCTCAATGACAACAAACTCATTACTCCAACAAAATGTAAGATGAAGATTTCAGTGGGACATGGTGTGTCCTCTACAGCTGGCACAGGTGGTAACAGAAGAGCAGGTCTAAGCTTAGAAAACTAATTCTGTTATTTTAGGCAGCCTTCCTGTGGGCATTAAAGCCTGTGGCTGCAAGCTAAAGAGTTCTGGATCCCAGCCACTTCCTTTATATTGAAAGTGTCAGCTGCTCACGTGTCCAAAGACTGGTGACTGTTCCACATCAGAGGTCCCCGACCTTTTTGAGCCTCACAGCACCTTTGGAATTCTGACACAACGTGATGGGCGCAGCCGCAAAATGGCTGCTGCAGGAGGCGGAGCCACCCACCCAATGGCTGCTGCAGGAGGCGGAGCCAGCCACCCAATGGCTGTTGCAGGAGGCGGAGCCAGCCACAAAATGGCTGCCACAGCTCACCTTCCGTCACACAGTGAAGATCCTTGTGCTGTGGTGGCAGCTGCTGCCAAAGTCCATGTTTTTAAATATCTGCACAGCCAATCAAATTTCCGATGACCAATCAGAAGCCTCACTGGAGAAAAGCCCCACCTGGCCTGCCCACTTTCTAAAACCACTTGGCAGGTGCCTTGGCGCCCATGGGCACCACATTGGGGACCCCTGATCTACACTGTCCTGAGCGTGGAAGAGAGCCCTTCAACCAGAGCACTGGCACTGTGCTAACCTCGTCCCTGAGGAACCAGCCCTAGGCCTCTGGGGCGTCTGAAGAGGGGCTCTCCATCCTCCACTCATCATCCGCCTCAGTTTGACCTCAGCAGGGAGAGTCTTTTGCACAAAGGTCAGAAAAGGGAAATTCAGGATGGCCTCCACTGCATTTATGTTACAGAGTCCTGCAGGGATCCATCTTGTCCTCCGTGCTGTTCAACAGCTACATGAAGCCACTGGCTGAGATTGCAGAATACGCCCAGCTCTGTTTCTCCTTATCGGCAGAGCCAGGTGGGCCTGTGGAAGTTCTGGGCAGGAAGTTCTGGAGAAGGTGATGGGATGGGTGAGGGCCAATAAACTGAAGGACAGTCCAGGCAAGACTGAGGTGGCGTTGGCCAGTGGAGAAGCCACTCGGATGCTGTGGAATTCAGCCTGCCGTGGAGGGGATTGCCCCCCCTAAAGAGCAGGCTGTAGCCTGGGGATGCTGCTGGATTCTGGCCTGTGGTTGGAGACCCAGGTCTCCAGCGCCTGTGACCAACTGTTGCTGATACACCAGCTATGACCCTTCCATGAAAAATGCAACCTGGTCACGCTAGATTAGCCTCAAGGTGAGAGTACTGGAATCCATTCCAGAAACCTCAACTGGTCCAAAATGCAGCTGCCAAGCTATTGTTGGGGGTGGGGGGTGGGGCAAAACAAGGGCGGATGGGGAAGGCAAATGGCCATCCCCCCTCCCCTGGCCACATCCCTCCAGTGGTGAGGATTGGTGCAGGACCAGCCCCAGTGAGGAGAATATCACCTCCCATGAGGGTGGCCTGGCCATTAGCACACACACCCAGTGCCAGAAGCTGGTCCTTACCTGTGAGGCTCTCGATGTCGTGGGACTGGAGTACGTATAGAATCATAGAGTTGGAAGGGACCACCAGGGTCATCTAGTCCAACCCCTTGCACAATGCAGAAATTTGACAGCTACCTCCCCCACACACACCCAGGACCTTCTGCAGTCCTGCCTGGCCCCCCTTTAAGGTCTGCCAACCATGGAGGTGCTACAACAGACATCTTGTTCTCACGCCATTGGCATGGCTATTGGGCTACTGAAGGATTGGGGCCCCGTCGTACCTTGACCACAGAGATGGACAGGGAGAGTCTAGAAGCAGGAATCAGAATCATAGAGTTGGAAGGGACCACCAGGGTCATCTAGTCCAACCCCCTCACAATGCAGGAAATTAATAACTACCTCCCCGCCACATCCCCAGTGACCCCAACCCTCCCCCCGCCATGCAGGATCCCACAATCAAAGCACTCCCGACAGATGGCCATCCAGCCTCTGCTTAAAGACCTCCTAAGATGGGGACTCCACCACCCTCCGAGGCAGTGCATTCCACCATCGAACAGCCCTCACCATCAGAAAGTTCTTCCTAATGTTCAGGTGGAATGGCTTTTCTATTAGTTTAAATCCATTACTCCGTGTCCTAGTCTCTGAAGCAACAGAGAACAAGCTAGTTCTCTCATCAACATGACATCCTATCAAATATTTAAACATGGCTATCATGTCTCCCCTCGACCTTCTCTTCTCCAAACTAAACAAACCCAACTCCCTCTCTCCTCATAGGGCATGGATTCCAGACCTCTGACCATTCTGGTCGCCCTCCTTTGGACACACTCCAACTTGTCAACATCCTTCTTAAATTGTGGCGCCCAAAACTGGACACAGTATTCCAAGTGAGGTCTGACCAATGCAGAATACAGTGGTAGTATTACTTCCCTTGATCTAGACACAATAGTCCTATTGATGCAGCCCAGAATTGCATTGGCCTTCTTAGCCGCCATATCACACTTTTGACTTTCGTTCTTTCGTTCGTTCACTTTTGACTCATGTTCAGTTTGTGGTCCACTAAGACTCCCAGTTCTCTTTCACATGTACTGTTGTCAAGCCGACTACCTCCCATCCTGTACCTGTGCATTATGTTGTGTCTGCCTAGGTGAAGTACCTTACACTTCTCCCTATTGAAATCCATTTTATTACTTATGGCCCAGCTCTCCAGTTTATCAAGGTCATTCTGAACTCTGACCCTATCCTCCGGGGTATTAACTACCCCTCCTAACTTGGTGTCATCTGCAGATTTGATTAGCATGCTCTCTATTCCCTCATCCAAGTCATTTATAAAAAATTTAAATAGTACCGGTCCCAGGACAGACCCCTGTGGTACCCCACTGGTCAGTCCTCTCCAGGATGAAGTTGTGCCATTAATGAGCACCCTTTGGGTTCGGTTGGTCAACCAATTACCAATCCACCTAACAGTAGCAGTGTCCAGCCCACATTTTACTAGCATTGTTTCAAGAAGATCATGGGGGACTTTATCAAAGGCTTTACTGAAATCAAGGTACACTACATCTACAGCATTCCCTTCATCTACCATACTTGTCACTCTTTCAAAAAAAGATATGAGAATTTGGCATGTTGACCCATGTTGACTGTCAGTGATCACGGCATTTCTTTCTAAGTGTCTACAGACCGTCTGTTTAATTATCTGCTCTAGTATTTTACCAGATATTGATGTCAGGCGATAATTGTTTGGGATTTCTTTTTCCCCCTTTTTAAAGATGGGGACCACATCTGCCCTCCTCCAGTCCACTGGAACTTCTCCTGTTCTCCATGAATTCTCAAAGATTATTGCCAGTGGTTCTGAAATCACTTCAGCCTGTTCTTTTAACACCCTTGGATGCAGTTCATCTGGCCCTGGAGATTTGAATTCATTAAGAGTAGCCAGGTATTTCCGTACTATCTCAGTGTCTATACTATCCTGTAATTCCCCTATTGTATCGTCTGCTCCATTATTCCCAGGTTGAGCACTATTCCCCTTTTGGGAAAAGACTGATACAAAAAAGGAGTTAAGTAATTCTGCCTTTTCTGCCTCCCCTGTTAATGACTCACCGTCCTCTCCACGCAATGACCCAATCATTACCTTGATCTTCCTTTTGTTTTGGACATACCCTTTTTTGTTGTTTTTAACTTCCCTGGCTAGCTGGAGCTCATTCTGCGCTTTAGCCTTCCTGACTTTCTCCCTACATGTTCTCCCTACTTGTTTGAATTCCTCTTTGTTGATTTCTCCCTTTTACCATTTCTTGTACACGCCCTTCTTAAATCCTTTCTCAACCAAACGTTCTTTAGACATCCACCCTGGTTTCTTCAAACCTCTACCTTTTTTTTCTCCTTGTGGGAATTGATTGAAATTGCCCCTTCAGTATCTCCCTTTTAAGAATTTCCCATCCTTCATGTACTCCCTTCTCATTCAATATCCTCACCCACGGGATCACACCAAGTAGTTCCCTAAATTTATTGAAATCAGCTTCCTTAAAGTCTAGAGTACATTGGTTCTTGTAGGTTATCCGGGCTGTGTAACTGTGGTCTTGGTATTTACACAGCCCGGATAACCTACAAGAACCAATGAACTCTGACCGTGAAAGCCTTCGACAATATCTAGAATACATGCTTGACTATTTCTTGCTTCTCTTTTCTGCTGTATAACAAACTCCAGGAGAACATGGTCACTCCCACCTAAAGATCCCACTCCTTCTACCCCATAAAACAAGTCATCATTATTGCTTATGATCAGATCCAAAACAGCTGTTCCCCTTGCCGCTTCTTCCACTTTTTGGACTATGAAGTTGTCTGCTAGGGAAGTGAGGAATTTGTCGGACCTAGTTGTTTTGGCAGAGTTAGCCTTCCAACAGATGTCAGGTAATTGAAATCTCCCATTACTACTACATCTCTCTTTTTTGAATATTTGGACATCTGTTCCAGGAAAGCATCATCTAACTCTTCAGTCTGGCTTGGGGGTCTATAATATACCCCCACAATGACATCACTATTTTTCTCCCCCTTAATTTTTACCCATATGGTTTCAAGCTGGGTTCCAGTGTCTAAGTCCTGGATCTCCTCGCAGGTGTAATCATCCCTAACGTATAATGCTACTCCTCCCCCCTTTCAATTTGGTCTATTTCTCCATTCCAATCATGAGACTTGTCCCACCAGGTTTCCGTAATGCCTATTATATCATATTTGCTTTGTACTATTAAAAGTTCTAGTTCATCTTGCTTATTTCCCATGCTCTGTGCATTAGTGTAGAGACACCTTAGACCACAGGTCCTTCCTTTTGGCAGCTTATTTAAGATGGTTTCCCTCCCGTTGTTAAGTTTTTGAACTGTCTTTCCTTGCGTATGTGCTACCCTCTGCAAATCTTTCATATCTATATTTGCAGTTAATGTCCTCACTTGAGGCTTTAAATTAACGTCTCACTCCCCCAGAATATTTAGTTTAAAGCCCTCCTTATCAGGAAGCGTCATGGGGATCCGTTGGGGAAAGGAGAACCACATATTGAAAAGCAGGGAAGACTCTGCTGGGGGCGGGGGGGGGGATGTCGGAAAAAGGCCCGCCCAGGCAGCATGAGGGGCCTTCCAGGGCAGAGGGTTCGCAAGACCTTTGGGGTGGGGCTGCTCCCCTGGCCTCCAAAGCAGCGGGCCCGGGAGGGTCTCTGGTCACTGCCCTCCCTACCTTCCCCTGCCTGCTGGCTGCCCCTCCACTCCCCTCCAGCAAGGAAGATGGATGTGGCAGTCAGGAACCCAGCGCCAGCTAATTACCCTTCCGAGTATGTCTTGTAAATTAAGGGCTAATTAGAGGCAGAGTCAGTGTCATGGTTTTACACGTGTTCTTGAGGCGCTGAACCAGAGGGAGGGGGGCAAGCCACCAGGCAAGGCAAGGCTGTTGCCAGCGGTGGGGGGGGGGGGGAAGGCACCGAGGCACACCTGATCCCTCCAGGGACCCTGGCATCCTGCCTTTCTGGCCTGTCTGTCACAGCCAGGGCTGTGTGTGGCTGCAGCTCAGAGCAAATTGCCTCCTACTGATCGGGCAGACGGGATCCAGGCAGCACTCAGCCACTGGGGCTGCCTGGGACTGGGACCGGTTCTGCCTCTTTTAGCCTCGGGAGCTCTGCCACTGGACCCCTCCCCATTGTTTGAGCCCCCCTGCAGAGCTGCGCTCTTTCTAGAAACCAGGGTGTGGCTCCTGCTGGCTTCCAGGTTGTGATGCCCAGCCCCGGGGTTGCCATCTCTGGCTCCCTGCCAGCCGCTCTCAGCCTGTTGGCAAACAGAGTGGCCCGTTGCCCTCCCGATCTGTGAGGCTGTAAGCAAGCCCTGTACTGCAGGGATCTTGCTGTGCCTGTCATAGCAGTAGCCCAACGTGGGGGCGTGGCATGGCGTGGAGCTCTTCTATGGCTGCCTGTCGGCTCTCTTGGGGTCCGTCCTCTCCACAACCCTGGCCGGGCCCTTCTGGACTGCTGGTGGCCCACAGAGCCTTTTGCCATAGGAGCATCAGGTGGGCAGCTCGGCCCCCACCCTGAGAGATTTCTAATGCTACCAGTTTGGGGGGGGCTATATCCCAGGGTTTCAACAACTCGCATAACAGCCAGAGCTGGCGGAGGATCTGCCTTTCTCAGGACACCCACTTTGCATGGGAAAAGGCAGAACGGACAGGGACCTCTGGTCGTTTAGGGGGTTAGAGAAACCAAACCCACCCTAAACCCTTGAAAGAACTCTGCAAATCTTCCTTGAGGCTCCCCGCCCACCCCCACCCCCCACGCGCAAGAAAAGGTGGAGCTTTTTTTAAAAAAATGCTGCTTGGGTTTGTTTGTTTTTTAAACCCAGGACTTTGTCTTCTTGGAAATGCAGGAGGCAGATTTTTGCGTAAACGCGAGTGTGAGGCAGAATGTCCGGAACAGTTTCGAGAATGCCGCATGAATGTGCATTATCATTAATTGCAGAACAGTTTATATTTCAAATGGCTTTTTAAAAAGCAAATCGAAGCATAGGGCTTTCATGGATGTTGGCTAAGGGGAACCTCCATATTTAGAGGCAGTTTACCTCTGAATACTAGTAGCTGGTGGCAAGGGAACAGCAGAGGAGGGCTGTTGCCTTTGTGTTCTGACTGAGCCCTCTGGCTGGCTCCTGCATGAGGCAAGATGCCGGACTAGACGGGCGCTCAGCCGGATCCAGCAGGAGAGCTTCCAATGAGCTTTCCTGCCACAGTTCTTAACACAACCCTGTAAGGTAGGCCCCTGTCTAGCGAGGGTGGCATGCCGAAGGCTGAGGCCCAGAGTCTGCTTCGATCGGCTTTTGTGTCACTGTGGGGAAGCAGCCCGGCAGCCGGCTGTCTCGCTGCTCTAAAGCTGACCGATAGGAAGGGCATTTGCCCCCAAGGCCTGAGCTCCACCTGGGACATGCCCTGGCATTTGCCCGCTGCACAGTGGGGCTTCCTTGGGCCCCTTGGGCCAGGGTGGGTTCTTGCTGGAGCCCCTGGGGAGCCTTGGAGGTGGCCTTGGGCTGGGGCTCCTGTGACTGGGCCTGGCCTACTCTCCAGAGTCTCTCCCTGCCCCGGAGAGCCTGGAAGCGGGGGGCTCAGCCCTGGACCTCCTGCCAGCCTCCCCGGGTGTGCCAGTCCAAGGGGGGTGGGGGCAGACCCTCCAGGGCTGGGCGGGGAGCCCAGCTCTGCCCCACGGGGGCGACCCAGCGAACACGGGAAGGCGGGCCAATGCAAATGCCACCCTCCAGGGCCACCACATGCCCCAAGGGCCGATGCGCGTGAGGCGCCGTGCTGGAGTGCTCTCCCAGGACCGGGCCTGTCTCCCCCTGCAGGTGCGCCCCACTCGGCCAGCAGCACCTCCCTGCACTCAGAGCGCTCCAGTGGCAACCTGCTGGGCTTCGGCGTGAAGCTGGAGGGCCTGCACCAGCGCTCGTACTCCGTCTCCAGCGCAGACCAGTGGAGCGAGGCCGTGGCCGCCCCCAGCGGCACGCCCAACCCCGGTGAGTGAGGCCGGCCGATGCCGGCGGGGACAGGAGGGGAGGCCTGGCTGCCTGGCCCTGGGTCTGGCGGGAGGGGAGGGCAGGGGGCTCCAGGGCGGGGTGGCGCTCCAGCCGGCCCGGGTCACCTGCTGCTAATTCACCCCTTTCGCCGCGCAGCCACTTTGGCGAATTGGAAAATAAATGCCTGCGCGCGGCATCCATCACTCGGCGCGGCCGCCGCACTCAAAAGGCAGTTAAATGCACATCAAGAGTGGCGGCGGCGGCGGCGCCATTTGCACGCCTGCCTGCCCGCCCGCCCTGCGCCGTTCTCATTAGCGCGCCCGCCCGCTCCCGGGGGCTTTCGCAGTTTAAAGAGAGCCTCTTTATGATCATTACCGGAGTCCGACTGCGCCGCCGCCATTTGCAGCCGGGGAGGCTCCTCATTTGTAACTGTGAAAAACTATCAATTTCAGCGCGCCCGATGCAGCGCCTCCATCATTGGGCCCATCAGCTCCCTGCTGGAAGCGAATTAATCAGACTGTTACTGCTGATGGGGCAGAGAGAGAGAGCGAGCGGCGAGGAGGGGGAGCCAGCCGGGCGGCGGGAGCGCGCCTGCCCCTGCCCAAGCGGGGTGCCGGGAAGCCCTTTCTCAGGCTGCTTGGCCCTCCTGCCCTGTTGCCAGAGTCTCGCATGGGGTCGTCCCCCTGCCCATACAAAAGAAGATCCTGTCGGAGGAGGCGGAGAGAGGCTGCCTGGAGCGGCAGAAGCCTTCCTCTGCCCAGAATGCTTCTGTGCCCCAGGAGTCCCTGGGCATTGCAAAGCTGGTGGGGGCGAGGGGGGGGAGTTCCAAAGGCACCCACCCCCAGCCTTTTGGTGTGCATGCAAGGAAAATGACTTTGGGATCAGGGCCAAGGCAGGGGCCTCAGCTGAGGATCACGGGGAATGGGGGGCCGGGAGAGGGAGCCCTGCAGCGGCCAGACGCGCAAAGGGACGCAGGGCCAGAAGCTGGGCTGGCAGCTGGCTGGCAGATCTCAGGGCCAGACTTCAGGTGCTGCTCTTGGGGTTGCTGGCAGATCTGCTGCAAAAAGCAACCGGGTGGGGGCGGGTGCCAGGGAATGGGTGTTTCCCTCTCCTGCTCTCCAGCATCATTCAGTCTGCCTTTGCCCCATTCTGGGGGGGGGGGGGGAGCTCATTTCATTCTGCAGCATGGGGAGCTAACCCCCTCCTACCCATCACTGAAGTTAGAGCCACGTGGGCAGGGAGCAGCTGCTTTTTGGAGCCAAACTTCGCATCTGGGGAGCCAGTGAGAGATTCCCCCCCCCCCCCCCGTGTGCCATGTAGCTTGGGAAAGAGCTTTCTCTGCCCGAGGCCCCATGGAGCAGCTGCCAGTCAGAGTGCAGCTCTGAGGGAGAGGGTCCTGTGTGGTCTGAGGCAGGAGGTTTGGTGGCACCCTGGAGGCAAGCTCTGCTTGTGCTAGTTGGCAAAGTCCAGTGACTAGAAGAAGAGTTGGTTTTTATACCCAGCTTTACTGTGAGGAGTTTCAGAGTGGCTTACAATCGCCTCTCCCTTGCCCCAACAGACACCTTGTGAGGTAGGTGGGGCAGAGAGAGTTCTGAGAGAGCTGTGACTGGCCCCAGGTCACCCAGCAGGCTGCATGTGGAGGAGTGGGGAATCGAACCCAGCTGTCTGGTTTAGAGTCCACCACTGTTAACCATGACACCTTGCTGGCTGTAAAGGAGAAGAAGTCTGGCTGCGCTTCCAGAGAGGCGCGCCTCTGAGGAGCAAGAGTCCGAGCAGTAGCTCCTGACCACCAGTTGCTTTCATACCCCAAGGTGGGGGTCCAGACGGAACCAAAGGGGCCTGTGCCAGCAGGCAGACTGACCGCTTCCCCACCACTGCTGCAGGCCATCAACCACCGGGGTGGAAGTGAGGCTCACGCCTTTGGTTATTTGTTCACCTCATTTATACCCCACCTTTCCTCCCCAGTGGGGGCCCAAAGCAGCCTACGTCATTCTCCTCACCTCTATTTTATCATCACAACAACAGCCCTGTGAGACAGGTGAGGCTGAGACTGGGTGACTGGCCCCAGGTTACCTAGCAAGCTTCCATGCAAAGTGGGGATTTGAACCTGGGTCTCCCAGATCTGAGTGTGACACTTTGACCGCTAGGCCAAGCTGCATGGCCTGGGGAATCCACTTTGAGGCTGCGGCTCCCTGAGCCTGCCTGGACCAGGGGTTGGCCATAACCGAGGTGAGGAAACGGTACCGTCACGGAGGACTGCTGGTATGAATGGGCAGAACATGTGCCCTGCATGCAGCCTCGTGATACCGTCAGCAAACTGGAGGCCCTTTGGCTGCCTTCGGGTCCAAGATTAGATCATCCCAGGCACTCTCCCAGTCCTGTCGGCTGTGTAGACAACCACCGAGGAAAGGATTTTGTGCCTCCGTCTCATTCTGATCCTCAAAAGCAAGGTGGCCAGCAAAGACGTCCGGCGCGCCCCGGGATTCTTTGGGGCAACCCCAGCAGGGCTCAGGGTTTCAAACGGCTTTCAATATGTAGTGTAGACAGGGGTGGCCAACCTCCAGGCGGGGGCTGGGGTTCTCCTGGAATCCCAGCTGATCTCCAGACTGCAGAGCTGGGGCCCCCTGGAGAAAATGGCAGCTTCAGAGGGTGGGCCCCGTGGCTCCACACCCCTGCTGAGCTCCCTCCCCAGACTCTGCCCTCTGCAGGCCGTGCCCTCAAAGGTCCAGGGGTTTCCCCAGCCAGAGTTGGCAACTCCTGACTGTAGAGAAGGTAGAGGAGACTTTTCTGTGATGAAGTCCACATTTCACTCTGGGCAGGGGACAGCTGGGGAGAAGGGTGTGGCCTCCCCCTCTTCTGTGGTGCATCATGACAGGGGGACTGGGGGGGTGGGCCAAGGAAGGGGCCAGGGGCTGCGGTGGGTCTTGAGATCCTGGCAGGAGCATTTCCGCATTTATGCTGATTGGAAGCAAGCGCGCGGCGCACTGCTGGAATTGAATGTCAGGCTTCTGATTTTGTTGCTGGTCTCTAATGAAATTTGACATTTAATGGTGAGAGCTGCGGCAATGTGTGCTTGTGTGTGTGTGTGCGTGTGTGTGCGTGTGTGATCGGAGCTTGATTAGCGCACTCTAATTGACAGTAATTAGCCAGCTCCCTGATTGTTTCTAATTCTGCTATTAATTGTAAGGAACAGTATGATTGAGGATAAATTTGGCGTGTGGCAGTCAGAGGGAGATGTCTCTTCAGCGCCTCGCAGACGTCTGCAGGGGGGCGCTCCCGATCCTGCCCTGTGTGCCTGGAGCCAAGGGGTGGGAAGGAGGGGTCCTGCTCTGTCCTTGGGAAAGGTGGGGGGGCAGGGAGGCTGCTTGGGAGAGGCTCTGGTGGCCTTTGAGTGGGAAGGCCGGGCCGGGAGCTGGGAAGGTGTGCTCCACGAACCCTGCGGGGGGGGGGAGCCTGCTGACTCTGTCCTCTTTGCCCCCCCAGCCAACGGCCCCTCAGACTCCCTCACCTCCAGCCCCAACATGTCCAGTGGCGCCAGCCCCAAGGTCGAGCCCCCACCATCTCCCCACGCCAACCGGAAGAAACATCGCCGAAAAAAGAGCACAGGCAGCAGCCGGCCGGAGGGGGCCAACGCTGCGGCTGAAGGTACCCTGGGGGGGAGGGTTGTCTCTGTGCTCTTCTGCCCCCCCCCATTGGGGCCGCTGCTCCTCCTCCTCCTCCTCCACAGTTGAAAGGAATGCAATGGGAGAAGCGGATGGGCTGTGTTGTGGGGGGAGGCCGCTCTGAAGAGAGACCCTCTTTAAAGGTGTGAGAGGAGGGGGCACAGGAGCCTTTCCCGGGGGCACAGGAGCCTGGCGGAGGGAGCTCCGTCTGGGGCCTCAGGCTTTGTGGAGCTATCCTCTCCCCCCCACATCTTGGCACATAGCTGTGAGGGGCTGTGCCCCCACCCTTCCCCACTGCTTGTCATTAGGCCTTTGGATTATTGGGGAAGGGAATGAGGAGTGAGGGGTTGCCGCTCAGTCCCCCCACCCCAGCCCTGTGAGGCCCTTCCACCTGCCTGGGACGGCCCAGCAGAGCAGGCCCAGGGCGCTCACATAGGGCCGCAGCCCGGGGGGGACGACAAAGAGAGGCCCCAACCGCTTCCGCCAGTCACCAGAGCGGGGGGGGGGCCTCAGTTTCCCGGTGTACCTGGCCAGGGGGCCCTCTTCACCTGCAGGGACAGGGCAAGTCCAGGCCCAGAGCACTGGTCCCTACTGCCTCTCCTCTTTCTGGGTGAGCTTCCAACAGATTATCTCTTTCCCTGCAGCGGGGGGGGGGGTCGTCTGGGGGCTCTTCTCCAAACCCTCGTGCCGCTAAGTCTTTGACATCTCTGGAGGGACTGAAAAGCTTCCTGTCCTTTGGGACCATCTTGGGCCAAGTTGGGGAGAACCCGGAGTCGGGTTGGGGAGGGGGGTGGAGGCCCCGCAGCCAGGGGTGGGGCAGCCTGGGTCAAGGAGTACCTGCGTGGCTCCATTGGGCAGATGCCGTGGGCATACAAGCTCTGGGGGGGCCAGACACGTCCACCCTTGCACCTAGGAGCAGCTATTTCCCGTTCTTCCCTTCCCGCAACATGTGCATTTGCACAGCATTCGCTGCCATCTGCACCTGTTAATCTGATTTTACTTCCTTTACAGCCTTCCTTTCTGTCTTGAGTCTGGCCAGTGTTTGGGGTTCTGTCAGGAGGTCTGCTGGGTCAGGGGGAGGGGGGTCCTTTCGAAGTCCTGACTCCAGCCACCCACCCACCCCCCGGCTGCTTCCCACTGGATCCCCTTTTCCCTGCAGCCGGGGCTCCTGCCAGCACCTCTTTACTGCACTGGGCAGGAGTCTGGTAGCCAGGTCCAGCCCTGCCCCCACTGCCAGCCCCCTTTCTTTGGGGCTGCGGCAGAGGCCTTGCAGGCTGGGGGGGGGGGCTCCCTCCCATCAGGCAGGCAGAGCAGCCTCCGTGCCTCAGGTTGGCACCCTGGGAGAGTGGGTGAGGTCTCGGGATGAATTGCCATCAGTTTATCTCATTTAGGAGGTAATCAGAGGCGAAGACGTGCGGCGCAATTGAATCTTCGTTGTTCTGAAGTATCATAAATCACGCGCGGAGCTCTTGCTTTTTTACATGGCCGCATGTTAAAGAGAGAGGGGGGGGAGCGTTTCTGGGGCTGGAGCCGTGATTTCAGGGGGGGCTGTGGAAGCGAAGGGGGGCCTCAGGCCACAGCTCCACAGGCTGCACAGTGCATGGAGCAGCAGAGTGGGGGCAGGGAAATCCCCGATGCCCAAATTGGGCTCCTGGGAGCAGAGTGTTGGAGAGCCCTCCACTGGGGCTGGCAAAGAGCCCTGCGAGGGCGTCCGGGAAAGAGGCTCCCCCAGTGCAGGTCTGTCCCGGTGCTGGGTCCCTCCCCCCCCATCCCTGGTTAATGAAATGCGGGGCGCCCTGCGACAAGCTCTTAATGTGTTTCTTAGTAGCCGCCAAAGGGTGTGCTTTTGCCTTTGCGCTAGAGTTTTAAAGCCCATCAGAGAATTGATGGCCAGTAAGGGAGGTGCTGGGGGACAGGCGTGATGAATGCCGGCTGTCGAGTTGTTGGAGGCCCCCCCCCCCCCAATGCTGGCTCAGCGGCGTTTGCCAGATTGCCAGGGATTATGGCCTCTCTGGTGCCCCTCCTGGCAGCCCGTGCCTGGTCCTGCCAGACGCTTGTTTCCCATTCCCCTTGCGGGCCTTGGGATCCTTACCATCAGGAGCCAGTTGCCCTCGGCCAGGGAGGGGGGCTCTCCCCCTCTCTGTGGGTGAGATGGACTGAGGGACCTCGCCGCTCTCTGAAGTCAGGAGGTCTGTTTTTCTGGGACCGCCTCCCCGCCCCTTCCCCAGCCTTCCCTCCCCTCTGCATTTTCCCCAGTATGGGGGGCCTGGCCTCTGGTTACTCGGTGCCCACCTTCTGCCTACCAGGGGCACCAGGCGAGCCGTCGGTCCAGAGCCTCCTCCTGGTCTTCCCATGTGCATTGCCTCCCCAGTGGTTTGGCTGCCCCCTCTCATCCCCTGCTTCCCCGAACTGGTTGGGGGTCCATGCGCCTTGCTTGTGCTATTTGCCTGGAAGTTGGGGGGGGGGGAAGGGGATTGTCCCTGATGCATTAATGCAGGTTAGGAATATTGGGTTTAATGAGCTGCAAAATGAGGCGGTAGCGCAATGACATTTACGAATGGCGCCCGCCTCACGCTCCCTTCCCACTGCCGGCTTGATTGTAGCGATCCCAAGTACCTCTGGGATGAGGAGCTGCTTCTGAGTCCTGCCCGCTCTCTCCTGGCAAGGGCATCTCCAGCGAGTTCCCCAGGCCTGCGTATGCAGGCCGCCGGGTCTCCCAGAGGGGAGCGGGAGGGGGCTCTTTCTTCCACGTGGCAGTGCCTGGCCACGCTCCTGTGCTCTTGCCGTGCCCTCGCTAATTTCCCTCTCATTTGGAGGGCTTGTTGCCGAGGCAGCATTGGAGACGAGGTCGTGGGGTTAACACCCATTAGCAGTGGCAGCCAGGCGGCCTCGCTTACTTCCGAGCGGGCGGGCTGTGAAACATCATCAAAAAATAATCAAGAGAGGCGCGGGCTCATTCCACTGCCCACTGATTCCCGCCAGCCATGGGCTCCTGCCTGGGCTGTGCTTCTTGTCCACCTGGCTCCCCCTGCAGCCCCCGACCCCAAAAGGGGAGCTCTGTGACAAACCCCTGGCAGCTGCTGTGCTCCCCCCCACACTCTTTTCCAGCCTGCAAGTCCCGGTCTCTCGTCAAATTACCCAAATGCGCCTCTAATTTCTCAGTTGGTCAGTCACAGAGCTAATGAGTTGGGGGGGGGGAGCGGCTGCTGGGCCCAAAGGAATGCATGGAAATCACGGGGGGGAGGGGCACGCAGGCACTGAGCTCCCCTTGCCTCTACTGGGGAGAGAAGAGCCTCTCTCAGAGATTCTCCTGCCAGGAGTGGGAGCGCTCCAATGCCGGCACTGTTAAGCACCTGTGCACGGGCCTGAGGGACAAGCCCCCGGCCTGTTGGGGAGTGGGTTCCTGGAGCCACCGAGCCCCCTTCTGGCGGGGGAGACTGTGCCTGGCACAAGGCTGCAGGTCTCCCCTTCTCAAAAAGGTGTGCACTGGAAGGGGAAGAGGACAGAGCAGAGCGGCAGGAGCTGTGGGGTGTCACTTCCTGACCCTTCCGAGAGCAAGGAAGGGCTGCTGTAGAAATGCCATGCACCTGACTGGGGACCCCCGCTGGCTTCACCCTGCCTGTGGGACTCCCTGTCACTAGAAGCAGGAGCTGGGCAGGTGCTGGCACTCACTGCCTAGTTTGGCCCCTGCGTGCAGCTGGATGCCCCCTCCCCACACATCTCCCTAGTGGAAGCGAAGGCAGTGCTGCCCTAGAAGGAAGGCGGGGGTGTGGAGGCTTTGGGAAGATGCAGGCAGGCAGCAAAAGGCCCGAAGGCCTCCAGGAAGCGGGGTGGGGTGGGGGGAGCTCCTGCTTTTACTCTCCAGGGCATCAGCTGCTCCTGGGGGGTGAGCCGGCCCTCCGGCTGAGGCCACTGGCGCTCACGTAGGCAGAAGCCTACGTGCCTGCTCTGGGATCTGTGGGCACCACCCTTCTGCCATGGCTGCGGGGCAGGGCTCGGGCTGGAGAGGGCACAGGAGGGCACTGGGCCTGGGGAATCCGGCTTCCTCCATCTCCCTCGCAGCGCTTAGGACAGAACAAGGAAGCCGCTCCATTCAGG
The DNA here is from genome assembly GCF_029931775.1 of Euleptes europaea. Lineage (NCBI taxonomy): Eukaryota > Metazoa > Chordata > Lepidosauria > Squamata > Sphaerodactylidae > Euleptes > Euleptes europaea. Next base: position 79,934,720 of record NC_079322.1, read on the forward strand.
AGCAGAGGATGTTATTTGCATAAGGCTAATTAGGTAATTACAAATCGTTTTACTAGGAGGTGGCGTGTGCGCTGTGACACGGGGAGGGATTCTTCATTCCGTCCAGCAAAAAGACACTCTGGTGCTGTCAGGTTGGGTGGGAGGGGGTCTCCTCTGCATCCAACTGGGCCATCCAGACTGTGGCCCACAGCACAGCACCTGCTCCTTGCGCAGGGGGCCATGGGGGCCGGCCGGCCTGCATGGCCAACTTGGGGCTCTCCTGCCTTCAGCTCCAGGCAGCCCTGGGCCTGATTGGTCCTCTCGGTGTTGGCCCATCTTGTAAAGATCGCTGAGCTGGATCCCACAAAGCCCTTCCCGTACTCTTAAGAAAGCTGTTAAGAAAAGTGCTGTTGGGTCAAACCAGTGAGGGTCAATCTAGTCCTGCATTTTTCTCACTCTGCTGCCAACCAGCTGCCCTGGAGGGCCAAGAAACGGAACAAAGAGGCCAAGGCCTTCCCCTGGTGTTGCCCCCCGGCTCTGGGATTCAGAGGCTTACTGCACTAGAATGTGGAGGTTCCCTTTAGGCACTGTGGCTAATAGCCACAGATAGACCTTCCCTCCATGAATCTGTCTGATCCCCTTTTAAAGCCACCTATAGCCACCACTACATCCTCTGGCAGCAGATTCCACGCTTTAATCACTGGCTGTCTAAGAAGTATTTCCTTCCGTCCGTCCTGCATCTGCTGCTTCTCTCTCCTCCTCTAGAGCAAGACGAGTCCTTTGAGTTCATCATTGTGTCTCTGACGGGCCAGACGTGGCTCTTCGAGGCCTCCACGCAGGAGGAGCGGGAGCTCTGGGTTCAAGCTGTGGAGAGCCAGATCCTCGCCAGCCTCCAGAGCTGTGAAAGCACCAAGAACAAGGTGTGTGTGTGGGGGGGTGTTTCCTCTGGCCCTGCCCCTCCCCACCTGTGCAGTCCCAGGAGTTAGGTGGGGGAGAGATTTTGTTTCCAAAGCGAGGTGGACAGACGGTGCCATTGGGTTGCAGGATGGGAGACCCAGTTGAGCACAGCCGTTTCCTCCTCCTTCATTTGGGGCCTGGGGGGAGGATGCAGAGATAAAGCCCCAGGGTTGGTTTTGGGGGTGGGGCAGGGGCTGCACTGGAGGCAGTTGTTGTGTCTGGGAAGAAGGCTGCAAAGGGGAAGAGCCCCTCTAGGCAGATGCAGAGTGCCTTCCTCTTGCCACTGAGGTGGGCTTCCGGCAGCTCCAGGCTGGCTTTTCCAGGCATGTTGGAGGGGGCGGAGGGCTGACTGCCAGAGGTCAGTGCCCAGCCTGTGCCTGGTGCCTGTCCCCAGGGGCATGCTGGCAGGGGCTCCGCAGGGGCAGAAGGGCGGGGACTCAGGGGCTGCCTTTCTTTCAGGCTCGGCTGGGCAGCCACACCGATGCGCTCGCCCTCCAGTCCGTCCGCACTGTGCGCGGGAACAGCTTCTGCGTGGACTGCGATGCGCCCAGTGAGTGACGGCCAGCCTGGCGGGGGGGAGGGGGGCTTTCCGCCATTCTTCCCCCCCCCCCGCTTGCCACTGGGGCCGATGGGCAAACTGTCAGTGGGGGAGGGGGGCCAGGGAGGGTCACTGCAGCTTGCTGGAAGGCTCTTTGGGCAATCTAAGTGGAAATAACAACATGCTCTAAATCCCACAGAAGTTGGATGTGGAAGTGCCGGCTCTCAACCTCCTGAGGATGCTTTGGCGGAGGGTCCTCTGCCCGCTGCCGGGGCCCTTACCAAGTGGGGGTGGGCCGGCATGGGCTAGAGGGTCATGGGCCCAACAGGGTTTTCTGCAAAGGCTCTTGGGGACGAGAGACTTTCGGAGGGAGCTGGGAGTGCAGCAGTTTGGCCCTCAGTTTGAGCCAGAAGAGCTGCCTTGATCTGGGGTATATTATGGAGTGGGGGGGGCGAGGCCTGTGCATGGTGGGTGGATGGATCCCTGAGAGATAACCCCTCCCTCCTTTCCTTCTCAGACCCTGACTGGGCCAGCCTGAATCTGGGAGCCCTCATCTGCATCGAGTGCTCGGGCATCCACCGCAACTTGGGCACCCACCTATCGCGCGTCCGGTCCCTCGACCTGGACGACTGGCCCCCGGAGCTGGTGGCTGTGATGACGGCCATTGGAAACACGCTGGCCAATTCCATTTGGGAGAGCGCCATGGAGAACTACCCCAAGCCGGGCCCAGAGAGCTCCAGGTATGCGGGATGGTCTCTTTGGGCTGTGCCACCATGACTGACCGGCGCTTTCAGACCCTAACTCTTCACCCCCCTGCTCCGTCTGTGGGTCACTGCAAAGAGCAGATGTGTGGGAGGCAGCTGCTGCGGGGGGGGGGGGAGCAACCACAGAAGGAAATGCTGCTCTTTGGCTGCTGCTGTGTTCTCTCTGGTAGCGGGGGCGGGGGGCATGCCTTGAGGCCGGGTAGTGGGCCGGGCCCCTTGTGGCTGGTGCTCGGGAGGTTCCAGAGCCTTTTCTTGAGCCTAGATACAGCTGAGTGTGGACTTAAAAGCCTTCTTTCCTGTGGGCTTCAGATTTGTTTATTTTTTACGTTTTGAGGAGTTTTTATGCAAAAAGGATATTAAAAATGTGAATGGCTGTTTTTGCCTCCCACGAGGCTCTGGAAACAACAGCCAACAGTCGCACAAGGTCCTGGATGAGGAAGCAGGTCTCCTTGACCACTCTTGGCAGGCGGGCCTTTCAGGCATAGAAGACACCCCCGCCCCCCACCCGGGGCAGAGCTGTGCCACAGCCGCCAGCTAAGATGCCCTTTAAGGCACTGGGGGGCAGTGAAGACACTATTCCCAGGAGGGCCACAGAGTCAAGATTTCTTTTAGCCACACGGCCTTTCTGGTGATGACCCCCCCCCCAATATTGCAACATGAGCCAGGGTGAAGGGCTGTGGGTGCCCACTCTGAGGAGTCTTGAGGCTTTGGAAGAAAGGGCACACCATCTCGCCCCCTTCCTTCAGTGAAAGACCTGGCCATTGGAGAAGGGCAGGGTTGAGTCAAGTGGTGGATGATGGGCCGGATTGCCATCGGATGCATCCACAGAATAGAGGGGGGTGGTCTGATGGGAATGCTCTCTCTCTCTCTCTCTCTCTCTCTCTCTCTCTCTCTCTCTCTCTCTCTCTCTCTCTCTCTCTCTCCCTCTCCCTCTCCCTCTCCCCCCCCCCATTGCCAATCCACAGATGATCGCATCCGGCCTCAGGTAGCATGTGCAGTTGCCACCTCTGCCACACTCGCACTACCTGGCAGGGCAGCTGATGGTGGGGAAAGCCTCCCTCGCTGGGTGGGTGGAGGAAACCTCCCTGGGAGAGCCCCAGTTCCCCTAGTTTGTAAAGCACAGAGTGGGACAGAGTGGCCCTGGGCTCAGGCTGGAAGCAAACAGAAGCTGGCAGGCTTGTAATGACCAGGAGGCTTTTCTGAGCCCGAGATCGGCATTGTGGGAGATTCCACGTCACTGTGCACCATCACCTGGCCTCTGGCCCACAGTTTCAAGGCGTGGAGACTCAGTTACCAGAGAAGCAGTCTGGGCCCAATGAGGCTGAGGGCAGGGACGACCGGCCTTTAGTCACATCAGGGTTGTCGTCCCCCCACCATTCAAGGGCCAAGTGCAAATGAGACATTTGGCATACCCAGACATTACTGTATGTAAGATATTACCGCCACCTTGAATCCAAGGAGGTCAGGTGAGATAGAAACATTTTCAATCAATCTATCAACAAACAACCAGGCCTCATTAGTTGGGCTGGGGAATCTTGTGTCTACCTGTCTGCTTCCACAGTGGGTCAAAATAGATCCCCGGAGCTGTTTAAAGTCAGGACCGCGGTGTGACTGGAGAGGCTTAAGCCCCTCTTCCCACCCTGCTGGCCTGGCAGGGCGCTTGGGGCTCCTGCTGCAGCTGCCTGTGCCAGCAGCACCTGCCCCCTTGGTCCCAAACAGCCAGCGGTGGCAGGACCAAACAGTGGCCATCCCAGCAGCCAGCGGCCTCCAGCAGCAGCGTCCTGTGCCTGTCCGTGGCAAAGAAGGGGTTAAGCAAAGCGGCCTGTCTGGCTGGGCCCCTGGAGGGGGCCTGCCTTGTTTGTCCCTATCGGAGCCCCTCTGTCTGTCACTCACTCATCCCGACACCCAGACAAGAGCCTTTTCTGCTGCCTTATCAGTGGATAAGAGCAGGTCAAGGGGCGGGAGCCACTGAGCATGCTCCGTAGCCAGCATGGCGTGTGCTGAGGAAGATACAGATGGATAGAATGGGCAGCAGATAGCGGGGTGTGCACAGCATCGATCCGGGCCCCCTCAGCGCCGGTGCCTTTGTGTGGGCAGAGAGACCGCCGCTGCGATAATGCTCGCCGCCCTCCCCAGCACTGGCACAGCGCCCAGCCGGGGGTCTCGCAATCAACGGCAATCCGGTGTGGGTGGATGGCGTGGTCCCTCCTGCCTCCCTCCCTCGGTGACACTTCCTTGTACTTTTGCAGGGAGGAGAAGGAGCGCTGGATCCGGGCCAAGTACGAGCAGAAGCTTTTCCTGGCCCCCTTGCCGCACTCGGATATTCCCCTGGGGCAGCAGCTCCTCCGGGCTGTGGTGGAGGACGACCTGCGGGCCGTGGTCACTCTGCTGGCCCACGGCACCAAGGAGGAGGTGAACGAGACCTACGGAGACGGGGATGGAAGGACCGCGCTGCACCTGTCCAGCACCATGGCCAATGTGGTCTTCACCCAGCTCCTCATCTGGGTAAGGCCGGAGCCTGACGGGCTGAGGGGGCTGAGGTCTCCCCGCACCCTGCCTGCCGTCCCACCGGCAGAGGGAGCTGCGCTTGGTGTCTCTCCCCCCGCCCCAGGAGAGCTGGGCGTCCTAGTCCTGCTTGTTAGCCCCTAGCAACTGACAGCCAGAGGGGTGGATCGCCGGTTGCCGCACACCGGGTTGACCCCTTTGCGGCTGGTTTCTTTGCTTCTCCCCTGCAGTACGGAGTGGATGTGAAGAGCCGGGATGCCCGAGGACTGACCCCGCTCGCCTACGCCCGCCGTGCCGGCAGCCAGGAATGCGTGGACATCCTGCTCCAGCACGGATGCCCCAGCGACTCCACCACGGCCTCCCTGACGCCCAGCCTGCCCCGCCGAAACATCAACAACAACTCCTCGGGCACGCTGCCATTAGACCCTTACCCTGCGGCCCACTGAACACGGGCTAGGCCACAGCACTCTTGCCCAAGTGCCCTCTGCTAACGCCCCTGGCCCTAGGCCCCTGAGCCGCGTGCCAGTTGCCGTCCCTGGCACCCAGTTGGCACAGGGATACTCTTGTGCCTGTCCCTTGGGGTAGGGACGCACTCTCAACTTGGAAACCAGGTTTGGACGGGCGGGTGCCCGTGGCAATTTGGAGCCCCTGCCAGTGGGTCAGGCATCCTTGGAGAGGGCAACAGCTCTCTCCTCCCCCCTCCAAGATGAGGGGAAGATGGGGGCCCCTGAGGGCCCCGTGTAAAGGGAAACCTCTCCCCTCCCCATACGTCCCACTCTGGCTTCTGTCCTTTCTGCAGCGCCCTGTCCACTGTGGGGGTGGGGGGGTGGGCACTTGAAGACTTGGCCGCTCTTGATGCAGCTCCCATCAGCCCGGCCCCCTCCGCCTTTCTCAGTCCCTTGTGTATAAAATGTACATTGGAAATATTTATATTGCATTCTGTAAATAAGGTTTCTCTGCTCCTGTGTGGTTGTGTGCACGTGTGTGTGTGTGTGAGAGAGAGAGAGGGATGGACGTGCAGCTCCAGAGCAGCTGCCCAATAAAGTATCGACCCCGTTTCTCCCAACCGGTGCCTGGCTGCTGGCTTTGTTCTCTCATAGAATCAGAGTTGGAAGGGACCTCCAACCCCTGCACAATGCAGGAAATTCACAACTACCTTACCCCCCACACCCCCAGAGACCCTTACTCCATGCCCAGAAAATGGCCAAGGTGCCCTCCCTCTCATGAACTGCCTAAGGTCACGGAATCATCATTGCCAACAGATGGCCATCTAGCCTCTGCTTAAAAACCTCCATGGACGGAAACTCTCTTGATTTAATATCAACCCATTGGTGCTGGTCTGACCTTCTGGAGCAACAGAAAACAACCCGGCACCTTCCTCTCTATGACAGCCGTTCAAGTCCTTGAAGATGGTTATTATATCCCCTCTCAGTCTCCTCCTCTCCAGGCTAAACATACTGAGCCCCTTCAACCTTTCCTCATAGGACTTGGTCTCCGGACCCCTCACCATCTTTGTTGCCCTCCTCTGGACATGTTCCAGCTGGTCTACATCTTTCTTAAATTGCGGTGCCCAAAACTGAACACGGTACTCTAGGTGAGGTCTAACCAGAGCAGAGGAAAGTTATACCAGCACTTTGCGTGATCTGGACACTACTTCTGTTGATGCAGCCCAGGATAGCATTTGCCTTTTTAGCTACTACATCACACTGCTGACTCCTGTTCAGTCTACTAAGACCCCAAGATCCTTATTGCACACACTACTGCTCAGACAAGTCTCCCTCATTCTATAATTATGCATTTGATTTTTCCTACCTAAAGGCAGAACTTTACATTTATCACTGTTGAAATTCATTTTATTGGTTTTAGCCCAGTTTTCCAGCCTGTCAAGATCATCCTGCATCTTGGCTCTGTCTTCTACTGTATTTGCTACCCCTCCCAATTTAGTATCATCTACAAATGTTATAAGCATCCTCTCTATTGCTTCTTGTTTGGGGAGTTCCAGGGCTAGGGGGTGGGCGGCAGGCCACAGACGGGGGGGGGAAGTCTGGGGGCGGAATGGGCCGTGGCTCCGGGCAGCCACTGCAGGCGGGGCAGTTGCCTTGGCCTGCCTGGGGGGTGAGAAATGGGTGCGATGCCCAGGGGTGCACCCAGCCTGCCCGCTGCCTCCAAGGGCAGCCTGTGCCGAGTTTCTGCCATCCTCTTCGACGGCTTGATTTCTAAATGCTGCTCAGGCTTGTCAAAACAATCTGAGACTGCTGTTCAGCCTGTGGGGAAGGTCATGGCTGCCCCCCAGGGGGAAAAACAGGAAGTGTCCTCCTAAGGGGGGGAACCCAGCCGCCTCCCCCAGACCATAGCTTAACATCCACGGAGGCTGCCCTCTCCAGCACTGGTCCCTGGGGCGTTTCCTGCTCTGACTGGCAGCAGCTCTGCACAGCTCAAAGGGGTCCACCCAGGAGCAGGTGGAAGGGGGGCGCTGCTGGGCCACGCCTGGTCACTGCGCAGGGCCCCTGTAGTGTGACGGGCAGTTCTGGCCAGGTGGCCGTAGACAGAGCCTTGGAGTTCTGCTCTGACCCACTGGACGCACTAACCCTAACCCCGTCCAGAGGCGTCTGACGGAGGCACCTTTGCCGCCACTTTGAGCACTGCCTCTGGGTGCTTCGATGTGTTCCCGGCTGGCGAGGAGCGGCTGCAGCGATCCAGTGCAAGGCTGCTGCAGGAATGGAAGAGCGTCTTGTGATGGCTCAGCTGGATCGGGACCCTGGAATTGGCAGGGGCGACTTGTAGACCTTAAATCCACCCATCCCAGCTGCTCTGGCCTGCTGGAGAAAGCCAGCCCGTTCCCCGCCCCCGCCGCCCAGCTACAGCCGCAGGCATTTAGGGTTCGTGCAGGAACAGCTGCCTTTGGGTGCTCCCATTTCCTGCAAACAGTGAGGGGCTGGCTGGGGGGGGGGGCTGCAACAGACACTAGCAGGGACCTCCAAGGCTCGGTTACTGGGGGAGGGGTGTGTGCGCAGGGACCTCTGCCCCGGGGCTCCCAAAGGAGAGCAGGTGAGGTGATGCGGAATACTGCGTTGCCCCTGGGCAATGCTGAGGGAGGGGTCCAGGGTGGTGATGGGCAGCGCGGGTGGAGGCTTGGCGAGGGGGCAGCGGGGCTGGCAGAGCGACCCTTGCAGGGAGCTAGCAGAGCTGCGGCGGCCGGGCCAGTGTCCAGCACCGCCGGGCTTCCAGCAGCCCCTCCCTCCCGCCACCCTTTCATCGGCAGGGCTCCCCCACCCACGCACCCACCCCGGGAGCCGTTCAGGAGGGGCGCGCCAAGTCCATAGAAAATAACTTTATTGAGCGTCACACACGGCTGCACGGGACACCAGAGACACCACCGACGGCGGGGGGGGGGGCGTATATACAGGCGGGGGTGGTGGGGGTGAGGCGTCAGGGCCGCTGGCCCTGCTCGAGCTGCTGGTGCTGGCTGCGCACGGCGAAGCGGTTGACGTGGACGGGGATGGGCACGACGATCTTGGGGTTGCGGACGGGCTCGCCGGCGCGGCCGCTCACGTTGCCGGCCTTGATGCGCTTCCACTTGGCGCGCCGGTTCTGGAACCAGATCTTGACCTGCACCTCGCTCAGCTTGAGGGCGGCGGCGATCTGCGAGCGCTCCGTCAGCGACAGGTACTTCTTGCAGTGGAACTCCTTCTCCAGCTCCAGCAGCTGCTCGCTCGTGAAGGCCGTGCGCCGGCGCCGGCTCTTGCCCCCCGCGCCCCCCCCCGGCCGACGCCGAGGCCGAGGAGGAGGAGGAGGAGGCGCCCCCCCCCGACGACGCCCCCCCGCCGCCCGCCTCGCCGCCGCCGGAGCCCCGCCGGGCCTTGGCCCGGGAGCCCGCCGCGCCGCCGCCGCCGCCGCCCGCCCCGTCGGGGCCCGCCTCGTCGTCGCTCTCCGCCTCGGCCGAGCTGTCGTCGTCGTCGCGCTCGCTGCCGCCCGCCGCCTCGGCCGCCTTCTCCTCGTCCGAGCTGTAGGCCTTCCCCTCTGCCGGACCGACACACGACGGGGGGGGGGGGAGAGAGAGGGGGGGTCAGCCAGGGACCCGGCGGAGCAGAGGGCAGCGGAGGAGGCCGCGCCTCGCCGCCCTGCCGATCCCGGGACCATCCGGTCCAGCGCCCCCTTCCTTCCCCACAAAAACCGGCCCGGTGCTTCTTGGAGGCCCACAGGCTGGGCATGAAGCAACAGGCCTTCCACACCGCTGCCTCCCCCACCAGTCACTGGTAGACTGCCTCTGAACATGGAGGTTCCTCCGCTTCGAGTGAATTGCTCTTCCAAACATAGGATCATAGAATCGTACAGTTGGAAGGGGTCAGACAGGCCATCTAGACCAACCCCCTGCTCAATGCGGGATCAGCCTGGAGCAGCGGTTCCCAAACTGTGCTCCGTGGAGCCCTTGGTGCTCCGTGAAACATCTCCTAGTGCTCCGTGATGAATTTCTATCCTGAAATGTGCTCTATGACTCAAAATGTTTGGGAACCACAAGTCCTCTCCTCTGCTCCCCCCTCCTCTAAGTGACAGCCCTTCAAATCCTTAAAGAGAGCAATCATGCCCCCCCCCCCAACCTTCTCTCCTCCAGAGGAAACATTCCCAGCTCCCTCCGCCTTTCCCCGTGGGGCTCGGTCTCCAGGCCCCTGATCATCTTGGTCGCTCTCCGCTGCACCCGCGGCTCGACTGCTGCGATCTGCCTTCTGGCGTGGCGGCAAAAAATGCCCAGGTGGGGCTCTGCCCCGCTTCTTGTCTGGTGGAAGGGAAGGAGGGAGCCTGCCTCATCCCACCCTCTCGGACCTCAGGGACTTGGCCCCACCAGACTCCTGCTCTTGGAAGAGGTAGCTTTGCTCCTGGGGAAGACTTGGCAGGTCTGAGCGCACCTCGGGTCCTGCTTGAGAGCCCACCCACCCCCCCAATTCCCCCAATGCAGGAAAAATGGGAGGAGCGCGAAGGCGCACCAGGCGGCCGACGGAGCCTCCGGGAAGGGCCGCCGCCTCTTCAGGCTCAGCACCCCCCACCCCCCGCAGCTGCCGCCCGGGCCCAGCCAAGCAGGCGCGGGGTGAGCGGCAGACGCTGGAAGGTCGGAGAAGGAGGCTCGTCGCCGGCACCCATCCTTCGGTTCAAGGGCGACGCTTCCCTTCCTCTTGAGGAGCTCAGAGGAAGGCGGGGCCACTGCAGGGTTTCCGCGGCCGACTGCCGCCCGAGCCAGGCGACACCGGCCCCCTTCCCCACAGCTCCCCCTCCCACACACACACCCCACAGTGAAAACTTTGAGCTTTCCTTTCGCCTGCGGCGACACTCTGTGCCAGGATGAGAGCGGAGCCCACCCTTACTGGCCTGCCGCTCAGAGCCCGCCCCCTCGCCCCTCCCCTGGCTGGCCTGCGGCGCCCCCTCCCACACCAGCGCCCCATTCAGTTGTCTGCTGCAGGGCAGCCCCTAGTGGCCGAAAGGAGGTTTGCAGACAGCCAGGTCACGGGCAGGGGTGAGACTGAAGAGGTATTTGTGTGTGTGTGGGGGGGGGAGGGAATCCGGGGGCTACGGCCGGAGAGCCCCCCCCCCCCGCAGCCCTGCTCCACCCGCAGGTTTTTCACGGGGAATGTATATCTCATTGGTTCTTGTAGGTTATCCGGGCTGTGTAACCGTGGTCTTGGAATTTTCTTTCCTGACGTTTCGCCAGCAACTGTGGCAGGCATCTTCAGAGTAGAACCCTCAAGGACAGTGTCTCTCCTTCAGTGTTACTACTCTGAAGATGCCTGCCACAGTTGCTGGCGAAACGTCAGGAAAGAAAATTCCAAGACCACGGTTACACAGCCCGGATAACCTACAAGAACCAATGAACTCTGACCGTGAAAGCCTTCGACAATGTATATCTCATTGGCGAGTACTGACCTTGCCACAATCTTCCTTCTTATTCGTTAGCTAATCCTGCCCCTCCCTCAAAGAGCTCACGGTGGCAAACATGGTCTGCTCCCCCTATTGTATCCTCACAACAGCCCTGTGAGGTAGATTAGGCTGAGAGAGAGAGAGAGAGAGAGAGAGAGAGAGAGAGAGAGAGAGAGAGAGAGATATATATATATATATATATATATATATATATATATATATATATATATATATATATATATATATATATATATATATATATATATATATATATATATATATATATATAGGCCCAAGGCCACCCAGGAACTGGATAGCAATTTTCTAAAGGTCTGGACAGCCCCCCCCCCCCAATAAGTCCTTTACACCAGACTAGAAATGGGAACTCCTGGGGAAGATTTGGGGGAGGTTGTGTATTTCTATTTTTCAATAGAAAGACTGGGAAAATTTGGGGAATACTTTTTAAAAAACAATTCCTATGAATTTTTAAGTAAGAATAAGTTAAATGCTTCTTAAGGCAAGGTTTTTCACACTCAACATGTATCAACTGGCAAAGCCTGAGAACTTTCCAGTGGAAAAAATGGGAACTTTTGGAGAATACTCCTGTGGTTCCCCCCTCCTTTTGCAATGAGTGAAACTAAAGACAGAGATTAGCTCCAAATGCGCAGTAAGACAATTTTTATATAAGACTGTGTGGCATCAGTCAGCATAATGCTGTGAACATATACCTCACTTTCAACTTTTTTGTTTTAATGTAAATAATTTTGGCAACAATTAATATGCTATAAGGTGTTTAGTAATACATTATTAAAGAGTTCAGTATTTTCAGTTTTATCAAATTTAACTTAATATCCCAATATGCTGATAGTCCTTGATTCTATGAGAGAGTTTCAGCCCAAATAGTACACTCTTTTGTTTACTATAGAATGTGTACCTTTCTACTTTTATTTTTTCCTTTCTCTCAGATGGCAAAAATTAATCACAGGTCTGCTTTGGTAGTAAAGGGTGCAGCAACTCTTTCTCAAGTACTGGGTATACTTTCAATTTTTCTTATATTTTTAAATTCCATAAATATGCCAGATAGTACAATTCTTTACGCTAAGTTATAACTGATGCGTTTTATGTTGTCAAATCAGTAAAAATAATAATAATAATTTAGGCTTGATAGGGAGGTAAGTATTTCATATGTTTAAATTTCCCCCCAAATTTCCACTTTTTTCTGGAAAAGGGGGAGGGATCCCATTCCCCCCCATCCCCATGGCTTCAGGAGGTCTGTCAAAGCGAACCTCTCTGCTCCAGCCGCTCGGAATGGCACCGTTCTCTCTTTCCCCCGCTCAGAACTTTTCTCCCCTTTTCTAACTCCTGAGTGTGTGTGTGTCCCCCCCCCCCGCCCGCTCCCCGCCATGCAGCACTGCAGATTTGCGCCATCCTGGAGGCGGCTTCTCATCTGCATGAAAAGGACTTGCTCTGGAGGGAAGGGCCCCCCCCACACACACACAGAGGGGCAAGCCCCCATGACGGGCGTCCACAGCATCCCTCTCGGGGCAGAGCCTTAGCCAGCCCTACAGCAGAGACCTCTTTCAGGGCTACACACCCCCTGGGCCCGTTTCTCTCCCGGGGCAAAGCGGCTAGGTGGGAGGGGGGCACTCTGGCATCTGCGAATCCCGCCTGGTAGTGGAGCTGCCGCTCGAGCGAGAGTCCCCGGCAGGCCCAGGAGGAGGGCAGGCAGAGGAAGAGGCGGGCTTGCACCGCAGGGACCCTGCCCCCCCCCAGGTGGGGGTCGTTCTTCCCCAGGGGAGACAGGTCTCGCTTGGACGGCCTCATGGGGATCTTCCTGCAGCCGACCGGTGCATCAAGCTCAGGATGGGGCTCAGGCCGAGGGCCTCTCCCCACCCCACCCCCAGAGCTGCTGTTGGCGTTCTTTTTAACTGGAGACACCCGGGAGGGGGGCAGCTGGGGTCGAACGGAGATTAAGCTTCTTCCCACGAGAAAGGCCCCCACCCTGTTCACTGGCTTGACAAAGTCCCGCTTGCTCCGACCTCTGGACGCTTCAGCCCTCGGGCGAGGGAGAGGCAGGGGATGGTGGGGGGGATGGCGGGGGGGGATGGTGCCATGGGAAGTGACGCATCCCGGAGGGGGCTCCGGAAGAGGGCTCTGAGCCCCCTCCCCTGCCCTCCCTGGCCCTGCTACAGAAGTAGCCCAGTCCTAGGCACCAGGACCTGATCCTGCCCTGCACACAGAAAGCGAGAGAGGGACATCGGCGAAGGCGGCACGCCCGGCACTCACCAGGCCCCAGGGTGGGCTGCAGAGGGCCTGGTGGCGGCCGCGGTGCCGGAGCCCACCCTTGCTGAGGAAGGCGCCAGGGAGGGCGGCTTCCGATGCTGCTCTTGCTGCTGTGAGCCGGGGGGCGGCGCAGTGAGGCCGTGGGCCTGGGGGCACCAAGGCCAGAGACCCAGCGGGAGTTCGGCACATCACCTTCTCCTGGTCTGTCCCCCAGATAACACTTGGTTCCGCGAATAACAATCTCCTGGTGGTCCCTGCCCCAAAGAGAGTCCCGCTGACCTCGACCGGGGAAGGACCTTTTCTGCCCTGGCCCCTGTCCGGTGGAATAGCCTCTCCAAGGAGACCTTAGGGGATCCCGCTGGGAGCTATTCCATCAGGCTTATGGTTGAAGTCAGCTACTGTTTTCTCCATCAACGCTGCCCTCCCCAGCCTCCCCCTCCTTTTCATGCTCTTGTCAGCTGAAATGTATTGGGGGGTGCGGTGGGGGGCTCTGACTGAGGAGGGGCTCGCTGCGTCTTCTTTGCCGCAATAAGAGCGCCAAATGCTTGAGAATGATATTTCTGATATTTCATGGGGCTAGTTTTATTAATGAACACTTTTAATAGGATATGATCTTGTGTTGTGAGCCGCTGTAATCCCGGCTCTTTGCTGGGGAGGGCGGGATATAAAGGTAATAAAATTAATTCCGTCTGAGAGCTAGCGTGGTGTCGTGGTTAGGAGCAGCCGACTCTAATCTGGGGGACGGGGTTCGATTCCCCCCTCCTCCACAAGAAGACAGCTGGGTGACCTGGGGCCAGTCACCGTTCTCTCTCAACTCTCCCATCCCCACCCACCTCACAAGGTGCCTGTTGGGGTGGTGGTGGTGAGAGAATACGATTGTAAGCTGCTTGGAGACTCCCCCACCGCCCAGCACCTGATGCCCAGTCGCCTGCCCGGCAGCAGGACGCCCTCCCTTCCCCCGCGGGACACCCGGCCCGCCTCGGGCCCAATGAATGGACGCCTGCCCCCTCCACACCGGGCCCGGTCTGAGGAGCGGCAGGGCCTGCCGAGCTGCCCTCCAGGAGGGAGGTCCGGGAGCTGCCGGCCTGGCGGAGAGGCCCGCGTCCCTTCCGTCGCCTGCTGCGGCTGGCACACAGGGCGAGCCAGGGGGCAGGCCGGGTCCTGCCAGGCCAAGGCTCCCCTCCCCCCCTCCCCCGGGCCGCGGCCGGCGGACCCGAATCCCGACTCCGAGCCCCGCCCGGGCCGGCCACCCGCAGGCAGAGCTCTCCTCCCCCCATGGGGCCTGACCTGCGGGGGGACCAGCGGCTTCCTCGCACTGGTGGGGCTGAAGCCCATCGCCGCGGGAACGGGACCTTGCCCCCAGCGGCTGGCTGGCAACACTCAAGCTCCAAGGCCAGCCGGAGCAGCCTATCCGCGACCACCAGCTCACCGCCTCTGCGCCCCCGAAGTCCCCGGCCAGCCCCAGGGAGCGCCTCCTCCTCCTCCGGGGGCTGGCTGGCTGGCTGGCTGGCTGGCTGGCTGGCTGGCTGGCTGGCTGGCTTCCTTCCTTCCTTCCTTCCTTCCTTCCTTCCTTCCTCTCTCCCTCCCGGGACCCAGGCCGTGGACCGCGGCCAGGCGTCCCCCACCCCACCCCCGCTAGCCCTGCCCGGCGGGCTCCTAGCACCATGGACAGATCCGCCGCCAGTCCGGGCTTGACCTGTGGGGCTGGACCCCCGGCCTGCTGCTGGGCCCCTTGGCCCGGTTCCACTCCCATTAGTGGGGAGCAGCTCACACCGACACTCCCGGCAAAGGGGAAACAGGCGCCCGGGTCCTGCTGCGGGGCGGCCCCAGCCCGGCGCTGTGTGGAAAGGACCCGAGGCAGGGGCCCGGGGCAGGGAAGGACCCCGCGCTGCCGCCGCCGCCCTCCGAGCAAAGTTGGCCCTCCCGCCCGGCTTTGGCCGGCTGCGGAGGTCGGGGGAGGATCCAGAGCGACCCTTCACCCCCACCAGCCCACACACCCGCGTCTTCAGAAGAGGCTGAACCCCCCTGGCCCGGAGCTGACCCTTCCGGATCGGAGTGTGCTGCGAAGGCGTTGGCGAGGGGGGGGGGGCAACCCCCTGGAGGCTCCTGGGCAGCCCGAGAGGAGGGCGCTTCCCTCCACCCCCCCCCCCCCCGTGGCTCAGCCGTCGCTCCCGGGCGGGAAGGAACGAAGAAACGAAGGAAGGAAGGAAGGAAGGAAGGAAACTTTGCCCAGCAGAGAAAACTTTCGCCAACTCCCGGTGGGCGGCCGCCTGCTTCTCCTGCGGGAGGGCGCCTAGCGGCCGAGGCCCCTGGCGGGCGGCCGCTTTCCTCCCGGGGGCCGGCGGGGCGGCGCGCTCTTGGCCGGGGCCTGGCCCGTCCGCCCACTGCCCGCGGGGTCTCCCCGGCGCCTCTCCTGCCTACCTTCCAGGTGGGGGAAGGGCTCCGGGAAGTGGAGGGGCGGCTGCGGGGGGCTCTTGTCTCGGCCGGCGGGCAGCTGCTCGGTCTCCAGGGCTTCGGCGGCGCTCCGGCGGCGGCAGGGCGGCTCGGTGCTGCTGCGGCCGGCGGCGGCGGGCAGCTCTTGCGGCGGGTAGAAGCCGTCGGGGGCCTCGCCGAAGCTGGGCAGGGCGGTGGTGAGGGCCACCATGGACGGGACGGCCTGGCCCAGGCTGGCGCAGAAGGAGTTGGTCAGGCGTCCGGCGAAGGAGGCCAGCGGCGCCAGCGGCGGGAGGCCGGCGGCCGTCTGCAGCGGCCCGTGGGGCAGCACCAGCGGCCGGTAGGGCATGAACATCGGGTAGCCGGTGTAGAGCAGGGGGCCCGAGCGGGGAGCCGGCGGGGAGTGCCCGATCAGCGCGTCAATGGAGAAGGCGGCCCCCTGCCCCGTCGGTCTCTGCATGGCCGCCCTCCGCCCCCGGGGGCCCGACGGCACCTACTGGCCGGCCCCCCGGCCCCGGCCCCGCTGCAGGGCGCCAGGCTCCGCGCCGGTTGCGGCAGCGGCGGGCGTGGTGGGCTCCAGCCTCAGCGCCCAGAGGAGCGCTGCCCGGCGGCGGGTCGCGCCCTCCCTTCCTGGGAGCCCGGCGGAGCGCTGCCTTCGGGGGAGTGGGCCAGCCGGCCGGCCAGCCCGCCCGCCCGCCCGCCAGCCGCGCCGCGCCCCGCCGCCGCCCGCCTGGGCTGGGCTCCCCTCTGCCTGGCCCGGCGCTCCGCCGGCTGCTGGCGCGGTCTGCGAGGGGGCGGGCGGCAGGCAGGCAGGCAGGCAGGGCGGGCGGGCGGGCGGGGGAGGGGCGGGGGCGGGGTGTCGCCCTGCCTCGGGGCTCATCCATCTTCCTCAAATTCCGCTTGAGTTCCCCCCAGAGCGGCCCGCCCGCCTTCCCGCCCAGCGGCCCGGCCAGGAGCAGCGGCGGGTTCCCACTGGAGCGGCCCAGGGGGGCCCCTGGGAAGGCGCCGCCCCCGCCCGCCTCATCAGCCATTGTGGCCCGTGATTGATGACGGCCAATGCCCGGCCGGGGCAGGGGGGGACCAGCTGCTCCCAGGCGGGCGCCCACCCCGCACAGCCCCGCCAGCAGCCGGCACAGCCCCGAGGGGGCGGCCGCCCAGGGCCCCAGAGCGCTGCCGGACAGAGGGCGGCCCAAGCGCCCATCCCCTGGGACGTCCCTCCAGGGGACCGCGGGGGCCGCCCCCGCCCTGAGAGGGAGCGCCTCTCCTGCCCAGGGGTCCGCCGCCGGGCCTTGCCGGCCTTGCCGGGGCGTCTTTCTCCGGCGGAGCGGGGCCACAGCGCCAGCCCCCCCCCCCCGACCTTCCTCTCCTTCCAGACCAGCACGGGGGCCTGGCATCCCACCCCGCTCCCCTCGTCCGAGGGGCGGAGGGCAAGGCTGGCCGTGAAGGGGGACACGAACCCACCCCCGAGCGGCTTCCTGCTGGGCTCACTGGGGCAGATGCGCGGGGGGGGGGGCTCTGGTGCGGATTTTACTCGTGAACCCTGGATTGACGTCCCAGCCGCCACTAAGAGCGCCTCCCTGCGAGTCCAGCTGCCCTTAAGCCGTGTCCCAGACTGGAGGGGGGGGGGTCGGACAGGGTCTCCAGCCTGTTGCAGCCCCTTCTCTTCCCCTCCTTCTCACCGCCCTCCAGCCTTTTCTCACGCCGGGTTCTGAGGGGGGGGGCGTGCGGGCACCAGCTGCGACTAGAGTCTTTGCCAGAAACCAGCCGGGGGGGGGGGTCCCTCACTTCCCGCCTGGGGCACCCCTCCTTGGGACACCGCTCCCCGGGCTCCCAAAACCCAGTCCCCTTTCCAAACGGAAAGCGCCCCCCCCCCCGCTCCAGGAGCTCTGGCGGCAGCGGCGCCTTCAAAGCGCCTAAAGCCAACCGCGTGGCTGCCGCCCCCGCATCTCCGCGGCTCTTTGTGGGGTCCAGGCAGGGCGGCCCCCCGACCTCTGCCGGGCCTTCGACGGCTGTCCCGCGGGGGCGGGGCTTGCTCTTCCCTCTGGCGGAGGCGGCATGGCAGCCCGGCCTCCGCCTTGGCCCTGCCCGCCTTGGCCCTGGCCCCGGGCTCCGGGGCCCTTCTCCTCGCCCGCTGGTGAGCGGCAGGAAGCACCCGGGCTGGGCCGGGCCAGGGGGTGCGGGGTGCCTCGACGGCCAGGCGCGGGGGGCGCTGGGGTACCGGCGCGCCCGCGGGGCTGAGCCCGTCTGGCGGCGCTCTGGGCGACGGGCGCGGAGCCCCTCTGCTGACTCTGGCTGTGGCGGCTGCTACGGGGGGCGGTGGCAACCCCCCCCCCCAGCCTAGACCTGGCTGAGCAGACCCCTCCGGCCCCCCGAGGCCACCCCAGCCAGCCTCGGGCGGGGCCTGGGTCCGGAGGCCAGCCCTTCAGCCCTCACCGGGCTCCCGTCGCCACTGCAGGCGCCCCCTCGCCCCCCAGTGCGTCCACGTGGGAAAGGAGCGTGCGGAGGGAAGGGGGGCAGGGGGGCAGAGTGGGGATTTGAACCCGCACCTCTCTCTTCCTGTCCGGCCGCTATACCCCGCCCCCAACCGCCACCGGTGCGAAACAATGAATTGGGTCCAGGTCTCCAGGGGTGAATGGCTGCCTGCCCGTTTCCGGTGCTGCCTGGTGACCCCTGCGGGGGATGCCTGCCAGAACACCACCCCCCCCCCGCCAGTGGTGAGAAATCTTGGCAGACGGGGAAGGGAGCCACCAGACAATGGGCAAAGGGGGGGGGGAGTGGGGCAGGAGAATCCAGGAACAGTCTGTGAAATGGCCAGTCTGTTGCACCACTTGAGAAAAAGTCAGTGGTCAGTTGAAATCGGCAGAGAATTCAGAACAAAACCGGATGGGTTTTGTGTGTGTGTGTGTGTGTGTGTGTGTGTGTGTGTGTCTTTTTGACCAGGTTACTAGTGTAGTGGATTGTGCTGCGGGTAGAATATATCTCAAATTCAGAGCAGCGTTTGGCGGAGCTCCCCGCGGTAGTCGAGTTAGCAGTTCAGTGTGAGCCAGGTGGTGGAATCCTGGGGTGTGGTCTTGACTGGCCCCTGCTCACCCTGCAGGGAGGGCTGGAGCAGCCGTTCTGGGCCCTGCGTTTGGAGCAAGGTGTAGACAAACTGGAACGGGTTCAGGGGAGGGCAGGAAAGACGGATGGGTTGCAGGAGGTGGGGGGGGGAGCCGTGGCCAGACCCTGCAGAGCTGACCCGTGGCAGAGGGCCAGGGCTTGACTGACAGGAGGGCAGGCCTCCTGCCAAGGGTCTCTCTAGCAGGAGGCCTGGAGGCATAGGCTGGGCAGCCACCTGTTGGGGAGGCTCTACCTTTGGGTTTCCTACATTGAGCGGCAGGAGGTAGGACTAGATGGCCTCTACAGATCCTGCCAGCTTCGTGGCTGTGTGTGGGAGCACTAGTTCCTTCTGTGGGTGCCGCCTCTGGCACTGTAGCTTGCCAAGTGGCTGAGATCACGGGTCTCGTCTGGTCGTCTTGCCACTCAGTCAAACGATGGGCGGGCCTGAATGTGGACCTTTTACCCATCGTGACTTTCAGCGGGTCACTCAGGCCTGTGTGGGGGCATGCTGGTTCAGCCACTTTTGGCTGCTGCAAACTCTCCCGCAGGGCTTAACTCTACGATGCCCAAGGAAGCAGCACCCACTTGGTTGGCTGAAACAGCCTGAGCGGGCACGTAGGGGCTCGGTTCAGATCATGCCCATGGCACCAAAGGAGGGGACTCCCATGCCTCCTCCATGCCTTTGTCGTTGTAAGAAGTGGGCCATACTGTTGATCCCCACTGGGGAACTGCAGGCATAGGGGTAGCAGGTACATGTGCACTTCCCTGACAGAAAAACAGCACATGGGGGGGGGGGAGAAATAAAAGCCCTCCCACCTTGCGCCAGGGTCGTGATCCCAACTGGGGACCCCCTTGCACCCGCTGAGCGAGCTTCAAATCATGCCGGGTGCTCCATGTGTAAAACTCCCAGCTTGTTCTTGAAGGGTTAGGGTTGGGCACATCGATAAACCTGAACCGAAAGTAAACCAGCAATTAGCCATTTTGGCAGTAGGGTTTAGGGTTAGGGTTTTACTGAATACCAAAACTTGGGAGAAATGCTGAAGTGGGATGGCTTTGGCCTTTCCCAGGCTTTTCCCCATGGGAATTTTTAATGAGCTCTGGGGGAGGCATCTTTATAGGTAGAGTTCCCAAATTTTCAGGGTAGCTTCAAGGCACTCTCCTTGCATGAACCCAAAGTGTGGTGATGATTGGGTCAGGGGGTCTGATTTTATGGGGTTCAGAAGGAGTCAACCCCTCCTCCATAGAGAAGCATTGTAAATGTTACCATACTTCTCTATGGAGGAGGAGGGTGACCCCTTCCAGACCCATAAAATTGGACCCCCTGTCCCAAACTTTACCAAACTTTGGGGTTCATGCAAGGAGAGTCCCTTGAAGCTATGCTGTGAATTTGGTGACTACTTCCAAAAATGCCTACATAGGAGCTTCAAAATATCCCCATAGACTATAATGGACCTGGCAATAAAGCCGAAATACAAAGTTACCAGTATGGGTATTCAGCTTATTCTGGATTTACCCAAAAAAGTCAGGCCCAATAAACCCAAACCCGAAATGTACTGAAATTTTTATTTATTTATTTATTTATTTTTGCACAACCCTACTTGAAGGCTCAGACCTCGAGGGGACGGCTTTGTGGTGAAAGACTGGAGAATTTCAGGCTGGGCTATCCTGGCATTGGGTGCAAATCTCAAGTGCAGAATGTAGGAGTCCAACTTCCTCCATACAAGCACAAGAAGGCCTGAGGGGTTCTTCAGTCTTTACTGCCCCTGACCGCTGATCTCCTGGCCCAGCCGCATGGCTGGCAGACAAGGAGGGGGAAAGGCCTTTCCAGCCCTCCCAAAGACTCCAGTGGGGGCCTGGTGCAGGAACAGCATTTGGCTCTACTTCCGAGTGGGGCCCCTTGTGGGTTCTGCCCCTCCCCAATCATATCCGATGGGTGATGCTTTGCTAATCAGAATTTTATTGTTTTTAACAATTGGCCATAACAATAGCAGCATAACAATACTGAACACCGCAACAACACATATGTGTGTGTAAAGTGCCGCCAAGTCGCAGCCGACTTATGGCAACCCCTTTTTTTGGGGGGGGGGGTTATTGCAAGAGACTAACAGAGGTGGTTTGCCAGTGCCTTCCTCTGCACAGCAACCCTGCTATTCCTTGGTGGTCTCCCATCCAAATACTAACCAGGGCTGACCCTGCTTAGCTTCTGAGATCTGACGAGATCAGGCCAGCCTGGGCCATCCAGGTCAGGGCAACAACACATATACCAGCAGTAAAAATCAATGCAATGTACAGCAATCCAAACAGTTCCCAACGCCGAGTCCTCAAGGTCTTGCACTTTGCTTGACTGCTGCCAGGCTAGGTGGGAGCCAGGGCCTTGGAGTATAGTACTCGAAGTGGGGGTGCCTGGCATTCCCACATGATCCCAGTGCACCCCCACGCAAGCCAAGGTGCTGTCTGGAGTCTGCCTGGCTGCTGGCTTCATTGGCCTCTCTTCTTCCCGGCCAATGGCTGGCCTCCAAAGGGTCATTGGGGCTTTGCTCAGGGCCTGCCCGGGGCCACCCATTTCCTTCTTGCATGTTAAGCAGTGGAGCCCTCCCGTGGAAGCGGCTGCTGCTGTGGGGGCAACTCATGTGCCCGGGCCACTTGCCCCAGCCGCTCACAGCAGGAGGTTGTCATGGGCAAGTGAGCTGAGGTGGGCAGGAGGAAAAGGCAGCTCCTCTGGTTAGAGCCCCACAATCATACCGCCACTGTCAGGTTTGGGGCAGCAGGGTGTGTGTGTGTGACCAGCTTGCTCACCATCCATGGAGCGAAAGGCAGAATAAATGGGGGGGGGATGTGTCTAGCTCAGTGATGGCGAACCTTTTAGAGACCGAGTGCCCAAACTGCAACCCCAAACCCACTTATTTACCGCAAAGTGCCAACATGGCAATTTAACCTGAATACTGAGGTTATCCCCTCTTAAAGGCATCTAGGCTAGATGCTATCACCACATCATGTGGCAAGGAGTTCCACAGGTTAATTACATGATGGGTAAGTGGGTGTCCCTCTTTTAGTAAGGGATTTCACTGAAAGGTGGGAGGCGCTGCAAAGCCAGCGCTGTGGCCCGAGCGCTCTGCTCCCCTCCAGCTATGCCATGCTATGCTCCCCTCCAACCTAGCTCCTCTCCAACCCCACCACTGGAATCCCCTTCGCCTCAGACTCAACAGGCTGCCCTCCGTGCCCTCACGCCGCATGTGAGCCACCCTGCCGCATATGTCAGGGGAGAGAGGAAGTGCTCCCATTGGGCTGCTGGGCAGAGGGGTGACTGATGTGAGAAATGCCCTCAGGCACGCATGGAGAGGGGGAGGCAGCCCGGTCCCGCATCCCTCTGGCTTTTTAGTAACAAACTCAGGCAAACTCTGTGCTGGGGCAACGGCACGCGTGCCCACAGAGAGGGCTCTGAGTGTCCCCTCTGGCACGTATGCCATAGGTTCGCCACCACTGGTCTAGCTTGTGCAAAACAGAGGTGAGGGATGGGGGAGATATGTGCCTGGCACAGCCGCTGCTCACAGTGCCAGAGGCAGAGAGGCCTTGCCCAGCCCTCGAGGGAGAATAAGTGGGGATATATATGTGGGGCAAGGGAGCGTCTTCAGCTTGGCCCTAGTACAGCACATCCTCGAAGCGGAGCAGCAGGAACTGCTGGAGGGGGAGGGGCAGGCCCAGCTCAGGCAGGGTCTGGAGAAGGCGCCCTTCGAGGTAGCTCCGCAGGGCACACCGAGCCAGGTGCTGCAGGGATCGGGGCCTGTGGCCCAGGGAGAAGAGTGACTGGAAAAACCGGGGGTGCTTCTGCAAGAGAAAAGAGTGCACTCACTGTGAGCTCCCCAAGCACAAGAGCCGCCAGTTGGGGCCAAACCCGTGGCCCTGCTAGCACGGCAGCCTATTGCCTGAGGTGGCCAAACTGGCAACCCCAACAAGAGTGGCCCGGAGGCTGAAGCCTCCCCAGGGATGCATGCAGGCTTCCTGTGTGGGAGGGGGGTCCATTCCATCATCGTGGCCAAGAGCCAGTGGTGTTCTCCATACACGGTGAAGCCAGCTGAATTCGTGGCCAATCACAGTATTTACAGTGGCAGGGGATTCCACAAGCTCCTTGCTCTCGGAGGGAAGACGCTCCGTAGCACAGGAAATGCTCTTGCTGGCAGGGCTCTCTTCCTCCAAGGGGCCTCCTCCCACCTCCTCCTGAGACTCCTCCTTGTCGACCTGCCCAGATGCCCACAAGTGCCAGGAGGTCAGGGCAGGGATAGAAAGCTCATTCCGGCAAGTTGCCCTTCTCCCGGTGAGTATCATTTTACACCTATGGACACTGGGCCTTATTCACCATGCTACTGCCCATTCACCTGGGACCAACTACACATGGGGTGGGTGGGGCATGGGTTTGACCCATGGTCACCAGCACACTTTTACAGAAGAATTTGGCCGTTTAAAAATGGTGCGGGGTACGTGTGTTTGAGGTGAGACTTGTCTTGGCAGTAGTGTGTGCAAAAAAGGATCTTGGGGTCTTAGCACACCAAACACTGAACACGAGTCAGCAGTGTGATGCGGTAGTAAAAAGGCAAATGCAATTTATGTGTTTATTTATTTTTCAAATTTCTATCCCACTCTCCCTGGCCAAGGCAGGGCACAGGACAGCTCACAAAGTCTTCTGGGCTGCATCAACAGAAGCCTAGTGTCCAGATCACACAAAGTGATGGTATCGCTTTACTCTGCTCGGGTTAGACCTCACCTAGAGTACTGTGTTCAGTTCTGGGCACCACAATTTAAGAAGGATGTAGACATGCTGGTGCTTGGTATGTTTACCCTGGAGAGGAGATGATTAGAGGTGATATGATAACCATCTTCAAGTACTTGAAGGGCTGTCATATAGAGGATGGTGCCGAGTTGTTTTCTGTTGCCTCAGAAGGTTGGACCAGAACCAATGGGTTGAAATTAAATCTGAAGAGTGTCCGGCTAAGCATTAGGAAGAACTTCCTGACAGAGTGGTTCCTCAGTGGAAGAGGCTTCCTTGGGAGGTGGTGGGCTCTTCTTCTTTGCAGATTTTTAAGCAGAGGCTAGATGGCCATCTGACAGCAATGCTGGTTCTTTGACCTTAGGCAGATGATGAGCGGGAGGGCGGGAAGGGTCGCATCAGTGTTTGGCTCTCGTGGCCCTTTCTTACATGCCCAGGGAAATACCAATTGCCACTTTGGGGTCAGGAAGCTATTTCCTCCAGGCCAGATTGCCCAGGGATCCTGGAGGGTTTTTTTTTTGGGGGGGGGAGCTATCTTCTGGGCATGGAGGGGTCACTGGGTGTTTGTGGGGGGGAGGTAATTGTGGACTTCCTGCATTGTGCAGGGGGTTGGACTAGATGACCCTGGAGATCCCTTCCAACTCTATGTTTCTAAGATTCTATTAAATGAAGAGGACACCCAATCTATCCCTACTACCCGGCATAAGCAATGCATAATCAACACCAGCAATACTCTGCAGATGGAGAGTCTGTAGAAGGCAAAAGCCTCTCCGCGGACAACTGCCACACAACTCCTGACACCACATGTGCCGTTCACGAAGGGCCCCTGACTCAGTGGCAGGCAACGGGGACAGAAGAGCCCTGGGGCCCATCCCTATCCCTCTGGGACCCCTCTTCTCACTTCCCTCCATTGCAAAAAGGGCCCATTTATTCCCCCTTGCTGCTTCCTGTTGGTTAATTAGTCCCTAATGTATGAGAACGCTCCTCCTCTGACTCCCTGGTCGTTAGATTTCCTCAGGAGCCTTTGGGGAGGGAGTTCATTAAGAGCCTTTTGAAAGTTTAAGCCTACGATGTCTCCTGGACTGTTCTTGTCCACAGGGGGGCACTGAGAGACTTTCTGGGACAAGCTGAACCTTTCCAAAAGAGACAGGCCTCACGGGAACTGCAAGGGAACCTGGCTGCAGGTAATTAATATCAAAAAGGTGGCTGAGCAGCTGTTAAACAAACAGGAGCCATTGAGCCTCCTGGTTTGGAAATGACTCCTCCCAAAGGGATGGTGTGGTAATGTGGCCGGAGCAATGATATCACTACTCTTTTCTTGCTGAGTTTGCAAATTCACCAAGAGTTCAGACACTTTTCAACTGTCAATGAACGCTGTTGCTTAGAGCTACTTTAATCTTGGACAATTAGTTGAAACAGTTAACAAAAAGTTAGATTAACTGAGCGTCAACATGGTGTAATGGTTAAGAGCAGGGGACTCTAATCTGGAGAACCAGGTTGGTTTCCCCACTCCTCCACATGAAGCCTGCTGGGTGACCTGGGGCCAGTCACAGTTCTCTCAGAACTCTCTCAGCCCCACCTGCCTCACAAGGTGCCTGTTATGGGGAGAGGAGGGTATCGTGATTGTAAGCGTCTTTGAGTCTCCTGAAAAGTAGAGTATAAAATCTAACTCTTCTTCTAATTGCTTTTTAATAGAGGTTAACAGTTGAGATTGGGCTTCTTATCTTGTTATATTAGATGTCACTCATATACACATGCTGACTGGCTCATTGACACTTATGTTGATTATCTCATATTTAGCTACGAACCCATCAGGTATCTAGATATGACCATATGATTATAATAGATCAGATTTAGAGAAAGAGAAAATTGGTATTTTCCCCCTATAAATATGCACTTCTGTGACAAGCAAATCAGATTCCTCTGGATGGAAGTCTCAGAAGAAGATCAGGTGACATAAAGGTTGTACATTACCTTAGAGTCATAGAGTTGGAAGGGCCCATCTAGTTCAACCCCCTGCTCAATGCAGGATCAGCCTAGAGCATCCCTGAAAAATGTTCGTCCAGCCGATTCCACTGTTGAATAACTCTTACTGTTAAAAATAAATTCCTAATATCCAGCCAGTACCTTTCCACCAGTAATTAAACCTATTATTGCGGGTCCTATTTTCTGCTGCCAACAGCAATTTTCTGCTGCTATTTTCTGCTGCCCTCCTCTAAGTGACAGCCTTTCAAATTCCTAAAGGGAGCAATCCTGTCCCGTCCCCCCCACTGCCCTCAACCTCCTCTTCTCCAGACTGAACATTCCCAATTCCTTCTCAGCCTTTCCTCGCAGGGCTTCTTGGTCTCCAGGCCCCTGATCATACTCGTCGCTCTCCTTTGCGCCCGCACTATTCTGTCCACATCCTTTTTGAAGTGGGGCCTCCAGAACTGCACACAGGGCTCCAGGTGCGGCCTGACCAATGCAGTGTACAGGGGAACTATGACATCTTGCGATCTGGATGTTATGCCTCTTGTTGTTCTTTTTTATCTTCTTATTCCATGCCTCTGTTGATACACCCCAAGATCACATTAGCCTTTTCTGTCGCTGCATCACACTGGATACTCATATTTAACTTATGGTCCACCCATACCCCAAAATCTTGTTCACACACTCTGCTACCTTTAGTTGAGAAATCCTGCTGCTAAACAGTTTTGCAAAGGCGAAGCCTTTAACATTGTTTAGGGTTAGGGTCCTCTAGCAGGATGCAGGAGAGGATCTCTGATTAGAGGGGGCTAGAACTTGAAAATGAGAGATGGTCAGTAAAGGGGGTCCATGTAAGGAAACCAGAGGGCTGAGGGAGGCAGGGCTACTTGGAGGAGGGGAGGAGGCCCAGGCTGCTGCGCACCAGTGCTAGAAGTCTCTGGGCCACAAGATGGGAGAGCTGCAGCCGTTGGTGCTGAATGACGAGGCAGACAAAGAGGGAATTCCAGAAGCCCGGTGGAGTGGGGGAAGCCAAAGGGGTGCTGCTGCTCTCCCCGGCTAGCAGCTGTCTGGACAAAACAGGAAAAGACATGTCGGACGGGGGGGGGGGGCTCTGTCTACCAAAGAGGGCATCGAGTCGAATAAGCCAGAAAACATCAGGGGAAGAAACTCCCCCAAGG
Organism: Euleptes europaea; assembly: GCF_029931775.1. NCBI lineage: Eukaryota > Metazoa > Chordata > Lepidosauria > Squamata > Sphaerodactylidae > Euleptes > Euleptes europaea. Next base: position 79,961,090 of record NC_079322.1, read on the forward strand.
AATGAAGGGTTCCTTAGAAATGGGGGTGCACTATTGCCCCACTGATCAGATCAAGGAGGCAGATCTTGAGATGGAGAGGCAAATAAGGGAGGGGGTCAAAGGGAAGAACGCTGCCCTACTGCCAGACTTCAACTACCCTCCCACTGAGCGGGCTGCCTCTGGAGCAGGCCCAGAGTCCCAGGCTCACCTGCACAAGTTCCGTGGGGACAGCCTCCGCCCACTCCTCCGTGACACGGACGTGCTCATAAGTGTTGACCAGGGCCTCGATGGTGCGCGGGGAAGCACAGCAATGGCGAAGCACCTGTGCCGGAGGGAAGCAGAGAAAGAGGGGGGCTGCCGGACTCCGCACAGGGTCCACACCACAGAAAAGCCCGGCCAGCCTCCTCTCAGAGACAGAGGACGGGGCCAGCATAAGGACCAGCTGCCCAAGGTGGGGTCAGCTCTCCTGTTGGGCCTGAACACATCAGCACGAGAGGAGCCCTGCTGGATCAGAGTGGCGGTCTATTGAATCCGGCACCCGCCTCCTCACAGAGGCCAATGCAGGAAGGGCCTACAGAGGCCGAGGCCGTCCCCTGTTGTTGCCTCTCTGAGCACCGGGTTTAGGAGGCTTACTGCCTCTGAATGTGGGTGCTCAACTCCTCCTGGCTAGCAGCTGTTGATGGACAAACCCCTCAAAGCTCTTTTTAAAGCCATCTATGCTCGTGGCCGTCACAACGTCCACTGGCAGTGGATTCCACAGTTTAATTGCTCATGAAGGGATCTCCTTGTGTCTGACTTGACTCTATTGCCCATCCACTTCGACGGGTGCCCCTAAGCTCTAGTATTATGAAAGATGGAGGGAAAAGGCTCCCTCCGCCCACTTTCTCTACCCTGTACAGACCTCTATCATGTCCTACCTCAACCATCTATTTTTAAAACTAAGAAGTCCCAGACTCTGCCCACACCTGCCCCCCTTCCTGCCCCCCCTGGTGGAGGTGAGGTGGTCAGTTATAGATGGAGAACCCTTCCAAGCCAACATATGGCTCCCTGGCCATGCGGGGGGGGGGGGGGAATCCAGCCTTCTCCTGAGCCTGACTCCCCTCAGCCCCTCCAGGCCAGAACGGCCTGCTCAGACAGGCCGTGGCTCTCCAGGGTCTCAGGCGGAGGGTCCTTCACGTCATCTCCTGCCTGTTGTTTTTAACTAGAGATGCTGCTGGGGGGGGGGGTTGAGCGTGCCGAGGGGGGGGCTCTTCCGCTGAGCCGTGGCCCCTCTCTGCCCCATGGCACCACTGCCCTCAAGGGGTGGGTGTGCGAATGTGTTTAAAACAGGCACGTGGCAAGTGGCTGCTGTGCCCATGCCACTGCACTAGGAAGCCTCCCCTCCCCCAAATAGTGGCACCTTTGAAGCTGACCTGCTGCTTTTTGATGCCAGCCGGTGCCCTACAGAGTCAGCGGCTGCCCTGCCGAATGCACCTTCCTTCCCGCTCCTGCCCCCCAGGCGGCACTCCTGCTTCCCCTTTGTGGGCCTGCTCAGGAGGAGAAAACCCTTTCCAGCCCCCCTGGCCCCTCCTCCCCAGGTCCTCCCTCCAACTCTCCCGGCCCGGGGCTGAGTCTCCAGCTCCTCTGGCCTGGCCTCTTGGACGGTAGCAGCCCACCCACCCACCTGGGGGCTGGCCAAGGCCGGAAGGCCTTCGCCAGCTGGTCTCCCCTCTGCTCCACCTCAGGGCCAGTAGGGGCTCTGCGGGGGTCTTGGGAGGAGAAAGGCCGTCCCCATCACCCACTGCCCAATCCATTGAACGGGAAACACTGGGGTGTGTGTGCTGTGGGGGGTTTCCAGTGTGGTGCCCTCCACCTGCCAAGCGGATGCTCTGCCACTGAGCCCCCCGGAGCCCCTCCTTACAAGATGGACATCGCTTGGAGTCCTCCTTGCTGGTTTCCCTGTATTTCCCCCACAGGGAGAGCAATCAGCCAAGTCTGGACTGGATATTAATTATTTGTGGCAAAAGCTTTGGTTCCAGACTCCTCCCTAGAATAGATACCCCGGTCTACTGAAATAATTTTCATCACTGAAGAAAGCAGCCTCTTCAGGTGTGTATTTGATGGCTAACCTTTCACATGCGGATGGGGCCACAGCACACGGGGGTGGGGGGGGGTGTCTGTGGCTCTGCCCGAGAAAGAGAGACCCCGTTGCCATGCTGGGCATGGGCAGCCTCTCAGGGGACGCCGGTGCCCCCTCCACCCTGCTCTCAGGGAGAGACAGCACCGGGACGTGGCCATTCCTGGCCAAAGGGATAACCCTTATCCAAGACCTTGGCACCAGCAGAACTGTCACCGAGCCATGGAGGAGGAGGAGACTGGGCCGTGGAACCCCAGAGATGGGGGGGCTGTAGCAAGAGACCCCACCTCCCAAGGAGGTGCAGAGACTGAGCAGGCCGTAAAGCCAGAGGAGCTGGGGTGGGTCAGGAAGTATTGCCGAACGGCCTTGACTGCCTCCTGTAAAGGCTCACCGTCTTGCGTTCCATTCCTGCAACCACATCCTTTGTCCCAAACAGCCTGAGCTCCTGAAGGGAGAAGACCTCAGCCTCAGTGTGGTTCTACTCACACACATAGGGTTGCCAGCTCTAGTGTGGGAAAGTCCTGGAGATTTGGGGGCAGAGCTTGGGAGAGGGAGGGTGCTTGATGGCTCTGTGATTCCACAGAGTCCTTTCTCAAAGTTGCCACTTACTCCAGGGGAGCTAATCTCTGGAGTCTGCAGAACAATGGTAATTCCCCACCTAGTGGGCAGCCCACCCTGGCTGAATTTCCAGTTTTCCAGCATGTAAGCAGTCCTCGGGCAGAAGGCGGGTGCCGCCGTTCACCCCGTTCATGAAGAACAGGAATGCATGCCAGGGGGACTGATGTCAACGACCCCCGGGGGAAGCAGGCCCTGAAGGCTCACGGTGCTGGAAGGGGGCCAGCTGCTTCCAAGAAAAGGCTACTGGGGCTGGGGGGACAATTCTGTTGGGGTGCAGGGTCCACAGAGGGCCTTCCCGCTCTCTCGCTCTCTGCCATCCAGCAGCCATGGCCCCCTCCACCCAGGATGCCCCTCCAAGGATGCCCCCCCTTCTATCGGCCACACCTTAAGAAGGGCTCCCGGCCAGATCCGCACCGCCCCGTGGTTGAGCAGGTCGCGCACCACCTGCTCTGGATGGTGGTCCGTCTTGTAGGCTGCCACTTGCAGGATGTTGTGCATAGCCATGTTGCCGCTGTAGCTCATGATGTTGACATTGGCGCCGTGGGCCAGGAGCAGCTCCACCACGCGGGGGTTGGCATTCTTGCAGGCCTGGTGGAGCGGGCGCTGGCGGTCGTGGTCAGCGGTGTTCACCTGGGCGCCCACGGCCACCAGCTGCTGGCACACTTTGAAGTAGTCCTCTGTGGCCTGGGGAGGGTGAGGCTGGGCGCAGGCGGCGTTCAGTGGCGTCTGCCCCTCCGCGTTCCTGGCCTCCAGGCTGGCCCCGTAGCTCAGGAAGAGCCGGACATGTTCCGCCAGGCCCAGTCGAGCAGCCCTGTGAAGGGGGGTCTCCTCCTCCTCCTCAGTGGTGCTATTGACCGTGGCCCCGTGGCACAGCAGGAGCCGAGCACACCTGCGAGGAGGGCAGAACAGTCTTCAAGGGTGGCCAGGCCAGGGCCCATGCCCGCCCCTGGAACGGCCATCGATGCAGCCCCTGGGCGGGGGGGCCTGGCTGGTGGTGAATGGTGAGGCGGGGTGGGGGTGGGGGGAGAGCACTCACTGCAGGGACTCTGGGCTCTGGCACAGGTGCAGCGGCCTCAGCCCATCTTCAGAGACGGCCTCGGGGTCAGCACCAAAGGAGAGGAGGAGCCGGAGGCAGTCTGTCCTGGCTGCGGTGGAGGCCACGTGCAGCGCAGTCTGGCCCCCGGGGGCCAGGTCCACGTCTGCCCCCCGCAGCAGCAGGTGGCGCAGGCAGTCCACAAAGCCACGGCTCGCTGTGATGTGCAGCGGGGTGGTGAGCTCTTGCTCGTAGGTCAGTGACCAGAGCCCTGCAAGGGAGATTGCCCGCACGTGAGGCCAGGGGGCAGGAAGAGCCGGGGCCGCGTCGCACCCTTCGGGCAGTCAGTGGGCCGATGGGCCTGGACTAATGCAGGGAGATACGGCACTCTGCGCATGCTGTAGGTGTAGGGACACCCCGGGTCACAGAGCTGGAAGCTGCCTTCTGCTGAATCAGCCCACTGATTCAGTGGGTCACACTTCTTCTACTCAGACCGGCAGCGGCTCTCCAGGGTCTCAGGCAAAGAAAGGCCTTTTCCCTCACCTACTGCCTGGTCCTTTTTTAATGGGAGATGCTGCCAGGGATTGAACTTGGGACCTTCTGCATGCCAAGTGGAGGCTCCGCCATCGAACCACAGCTCCTGCCCCCAAGTGTCCTAGGACCTCGGGCCTGCATAAATAGAGAGGGGTCCCCACCAACACCTGCAGCAGCAGCCCCCTCCCCCACCTCAGGCTCTCCCTCCTTCTGGGAGGCCCCTCCCCAGCGGTCCCGGGAGCTTCCCTCCCTCATCCTGGGCCTGGGCCAGAGGCCAGCCCTTGCGCTCCCCTCCTCCTGGGTCGCCCACCCTCGGCTCTCCCCGCTCCTGACCCACTCAGCCAGCGAAAATTGAAGCGGTAGTCCTTCCACTCGTCCAGGTTGCTGGTGTCAAAGACGGAGTTGGGGCTCACCCCGCTCTCGGGGTCTCCGAGGAGGCAGAGGATGGTGCACCCGTCTCCCTCCAGGAGGGCTTGCCAGAAAGCCTGAGCGGGGCCTTCTGCCTTGGCAGTCACGATGGGCTCCATGAAGGGGGCTGGTGTGGGGGGGAGTGGGAATCTCAGGGAGCAGAAGCCCTGCAAGTGTAGGGAGGGACGGAGGGGGGGGAGGGCCTGCCGCTGCAGCCCAGGAGTCCAGTTGCAGCCGGTGCTATTCTTGGGCACCTGTCTTGTGACAAACAGATGGGGCCTGTTTCAAGGGGGAGCAGCAGGGAGGACATGCGGGGAAGGGAAGGGGGGGGCTTGTGTTGGAAAATCTGCCCTTCTAGGACGGTGTCACTTGCCTGCACATTGAGAGGGGGGACTGACCACAGAGTCAGATAGATAGACAGGACAGGGGGAGGTAATCTCTAGTTATGCGACTTGCATCGAAGAAGGGTGAAAGGGAAGAGAGAGAGAAGAGGATATTGTCCCTGACAATATAGCTCTAAATATCAAAGGGCATGAAATGAGGGGAGAGGTGCAACTGCTAACAACCTCCCATCTATCTATCTGACTATCTGGTCAGTTCCCCCCCTTTGAGTGTGGAGGCAAGTGACACAGGGAGAGCCCAAATTCCAACAGATATTAAATAACATCTGGGATAGAATTGACCCCTGAGGAACCCTACCAGCCAGGGGTTGCCTGATCGAACGCTCATCCCCGATGGCCAAGGTCTGACTGCCTCCCTGAAGGGAGGAGGCAGGCCAGGGCCGGGAAGGGCAGTGCCACCCGTTGCCAGGGAGGCCAGGCGGCTGGCCAGGATGGATTGGAATGGTCAACCGTATCAAACGCCGCTGACCGATCCATTCAAAGCACCACTGCTGACCCGCCCTTCTTATCAAGAGGGATCCGGAGATCGTCCAGGAGGGGGCCACTGAGGACCCCCTCGGCCCCAAAGGCTGGCCTGAAGCCAGACTGGGATGGATCAAGTGCCGATGTTTCATCCAGAGAGCAACTGCTCTCTCTGTTACCTTCCCCAGAAAAGGAAGGTTTGATACCGGGTGGTACTGCGCTAGTTCCTGTTTACCTAAAGCAGGTTTCTCCAAAAAAGGCTAAGGAAAAAAACCTGAAAGAGAGAGAGAGATTAATAATCTCCCTCAAGGAGCCTTCGGCCACATTCCAGCCGGCTTTCACCAACCAGGGTGGGCAGGGCTCCAAGGAGCCAGGGCTCCCTCACAGCAGCCACCAACATCAGGTAGTGTGAACTGGCAAAGGAGTCCAAAGAAATACCAGAGACCGCCAGCCAAGCCTTTCCTTTGGCTCCCCAAATACGAGAACTCAGAGAGCCAAAGTAAGCCCTTCTTTGCTGAACAAGTGATTAAAATGTGGAATTAACTGCCAGAGGAGGTAGTGATGGCCCTGGGCATAAATGTCTTTGAAAGGGAGTTACATACGTTCCTGCAGGATAGTTCAATTGATGGCTGCTAGCTGGGTGACCGAAGGGAGCCTCCATGTTTGGAGGCAGTCAGCCTCTGGATCCCAGTGCCAGGAGGCAGCATTAGGGGAAGGCCTCGGCCTCTGTGCCCTGTTTGTTTGGCCCTACGGAGGAAGTGGCTGGGCCCCTGTCTGAGATGGACTAGACCAGGGGTGGGGAACCTTTTTTCTGCCAAGGGCCATTTGGATATTTATAACATCATTAGTGGGCCATACAAAATTATCAACTCAGAACTCGCCCCCACACATTGTGGCCCTGCCCCCTTTAACCCCTCTATTGTTGCCACTTCCGCCCCCAGCCCTCTTGCAGTACAAAGGGAATATGTTTCTCCACAGCCCGGGTGGGAAAGGGTTAACACAGTTTCTTGGGCGGTCCTAGCAGCTCCATAGCTAACGACTCTTCTGCAAGGGGGAAATAAGATCCCTTTTCTCGGCAAAACAAACTCTAATCCGCCTTGAATAGAGGCTATTCCTGTCTGCGGGAGGGGGCAGATTGCCAGTCTTAGATCCTTCTGAGCTAGAGATCTGCCAGGACCCACAAAGGGCCAGACCAAATGATTTCGTGGGCCTTATACGGCCCCCGGGCCTGACGTTCCCCACCCCTGGACTAGACTGACCATCCCTGGTTTAACCCAGCAGGGCTCTTTCGGTGTCCTTATGTAGGAGCCCCTTCCCTGTGAGGAAAGGCTGGAGGGTTGTGGGCTTTCGTTGGGGGGGGGGAGACGACTAAGAGGGAACATGGTAGTCATTTATACAATTATGTCTGGAGCAGGGTGAGTGGACAGGAGAGCCTTTTTTTTGCTACTCATGTAATACTCAAAGTTGGGGGCACCCAGGGAACATGTAGGGGCTCCAGATTCAGGACAGAGAACGGGAAGCCCTCCTTTACTCAACAAGTCATTAAACTATGGAACTCACTGCCAGAGGAGATAGCACCTAGGGCTTTAAAAGCGGGCACTAGGTTCCCTCCATGGCTACTAGCCATGGCGAGCGAGAGGCCGCAACCCTCTGAAGCCTGGGGCCAGGAGGAGACATCCAGGGGAGGCCTCGGCTGCGGTGCCCTGTTGATTGGCCCTCCGGGGCAACTGGCTGGCCACGGGGGCACTGGGAGGACAGCGGGGCTCTCCTCCTCCAGAAGGGCCTCGCCGCCGTGACTCCTTTGTGCTCCCGGGCCAAGTTTCCTGCCGGCTGGCAAAGCCAGCGCATCCCCCCTCCGCTCCGGCCACCTTCGCAGCCGCTGGCCTGAGGGCGGCTGCACCCCCCCCCCCCCCAGCCGCCGCCCTGCCAGCCGGCCTCAGGCCACCCCCGCTCGCTTCTTCAGCCTCCACGAGTCCGCGTGCAAGACGCTGCCGGCGCCTCCTCTCCCCGCGCCAGTCCTGACCCCATTTCTGGCTGGCCCAGCGCAGGTCCCCCGGCTCTTGGCCAGAAGGACGAGGTTGGCTTGGGCTGGCTCCGCGAAGGGCCGCCGCACCTGTTGCGAGCCCCCTGTGTACAGGGCGCTCTGGAGCCCCCCGTCTCGGCACTCCAGCGGCTCTTTGCGGCCGCTGCAGCTCTGGGCGGGCCCTGCCAGGCCCCGGCCTTCTGGCCCCGCTCCCAGCACGCCCCTCCCCGGCCCCCAAGGCACATTGCGGGGAGGGCTCGGAGGAGGAGGAAAGCCTGGGCCGGAGCGCTGCTCTCCTCCGCCGAGCAGCTCCCCGCCAGCCGCGCCTGCCGCCGCTGACCTTGAGCGAGGGGCCGGTGGGTGGGTGGGCGCCTGCCCGTGGAGCCCACGCTGGCCCGCCTCCGCCCTTATCAACCGAGCCCTTGGCAGCGGCAGGGTGTCGGTGTCTGCCTCTCGCCTGCCTGCCTGCCTACCTGCCGCTCATCAGCTCCCCAAATCTATTTCCGTCCTTGATGCAGGTGGGGCTTCGTGTCTGGCTTGGGCGGGACCCTCAGAAGCCCAGAGAGCACCCAGGCATGCCAAAGGGCTTTCCTCCCAGAGCGGGGCCCCACAGCCAGGGGTTTTGTGTCTGCCAGGGGTTCAGCGGCAGGGCTTGTTGAACAATTTCACTTGGTTCTGATACTTTCTGATCCGTTAGCAGAGGGCTTTTTAAGCTTAGCAAACAGCGAAAGCCCACGTGTGCATGCGAGTGAGAAATCAAAAGGGAAGCAGCTTTTGTTTCTAATCAAAACTAAACTCATTTATTGGTGAAATACACTTTGGATGGGAAAGAGACAATACAAGTCCGCTAGCCTAATCTATCTTGCTACTTCTCTAGATAGAAAGGCTCCATCTTCCTTCCTCTCATTGGGGGAGGGAGGTCTGTGCGGCAGAGCGCACGGCTCCTGCCGTCTGGCTTGGATGAGGGGGCAAAGGGAAGAGAGAGCGAGAGAAGGGAAGTTTCCCTGACAATATAACTCACCAGCCAGCAGCTCCCGCTGCTCCGCTTATGTTCCAACTTCAGCTCCGGTAGGGCTGTCTTCAGAGGTCTCAGGCCTGGGTCTCAGGCCTGCCGCGGCTGCAGGATCAGACCCTTTCCAACTAGATTGGACTGCTCTTTAATTTGGTTTTCCATAGAGGTCTTCTGTACCGTACATGAACTATCACATGAATTAAATATGACTGAATGAATGAACAACTGAAGAAGCTACTGCGAAATGATCACGAGATCCGGAAGTGTCGTTTTGTCTTTATTATTTTCCTTTGAAGCAACGGTGGAGTAACCATATTGTGTAACTTACCTTATCTGGATTGTCTTTATTATCGTTTTCCTTTGAAGCGACGGTGGAGAAACCGTATTGTGGAACTTACCTTATCTGGACTATCACGGTGAAGGAACCGGTACCGTTGGACTTATTTCTTTAAAGCACAGACTTTATAATACTGGCATGTTGGAAATGTTTTAGTTATATTTGTGTTATCGCTGCAAAGGTCATGTAAGGTCCTTGAGATATATTTATTTTGATATGTATTTTGATGATTACTAATATAGTCTTTAATTAAGGTTGAGCTGTGGTGCTGTTTATTATTCCTAACCTCCAGGTACTAGCTGGAGATCTCCTGCTATTATAACTGTTCTCCAGCCGATAGAGATCAGTTCACCTGGAGAAAATGGCCACTTTGGCAATTGGACTCTATAGCATTGAAGCCCCTCCCCTCCTCAAACCCTGCCCTCCTCAGGCTCTGCCCCAAAACCTCCCACCAGTGGCGAAGAGGGACCCCACTGCCCGTGGCAGTGGTAGAAATTGCAGGCAAACTGCACAGCCCTTCCGAAGACCAAGTGCCTCTGGCGCCTTTTCTTTTGAAATGAAAGCCCGAAGCAAGAGGACTTCCCGGCTCCTCCGTACATTTGCCCCTGCCTCCTGCCCGCAGAAGCCAAACTCACACCTGGCGGCCCCCGGCCTTGTGGAAACCAAGGCAGACCTTTTGGGTGGGGGCTGCTTGGGTGCCGTTGCTGCTCTTTCCACATTGCCTCATGCTGTGTGGCCATTTTATTTTGATCTCGTTCATAACATGCTACTGTGTGTTTTTATGCAGTCTGTAAAGGCATGAAGTGGGGCGTGTCGACCCCCCCACCACCTTGCGCTCCAGGGATCGTCCTGCCTCTGCCAGGCAGCTCCGGTGCCCTTGCTTCTGGGGGCTGGGAAAGCCTCTTCTGGGCCGTTGCTGCCCACGGCCTCCCTTCAGGCTCTTTTCTGCCCTCCCACCTGTCTCCATTGAGGGCCCCTAATCCTCCGTGTAGGACAGCTGTGAGCAGAAATGTCCCAAGTCCCTTTGTAGCCCTCCTATGCAGCTTCCCGCTCTGGGCACGAAGGGGGGCTCACTGGTGCCAGGACAGGGTGGTGAGAATTACAACTGATCTCTAGGTGACATAGATCTGTTCCCCTGGAGAAAGCAGCTGCTTTGGAGGGCAGACGCTGATGGTACCATACGCCAAGGAGGGCCACACCCTCCCCAGCCCCACCCACAAATCTTCCAACCTAGAGTGGGCACCTCCATGCCCACCTCCTGGCTACTGTCCCAGTTTCTTTCTTGGCACCTGCCTCTCCGCCTGTCCACGCCCCCCCCATCTCTCTCTCTCTGGGCCCCTGCCGCCTCCCCCCCCCAAGAGTCCTTTCCGATTAGGCGGAGCTAGCTCCTAGGCATCTGGAACTGCCCTGGGGCCCCAAGCAGGTCCACCCCCAGCCCCACAAAGACTCCGCCCCCTTCTCTTCTCCGGACAGGAGCTTGCAGCCAAAATGTGGATCTTGCAGCCGCAAGCAGCCTGCGCCACCCCACCTCGCAGTAGCCCTCCTGGCCCCACTGCCAGTGGGGCTGGCTAGCCTCCCAGAGCAGAAGAAAGCAGCCCCGCCCCAGTCTGGCATCTCAGCAGTCAATCCCCAACCGAGGCTTCAGGCCCAACCCTGGGCCACCCAAGGCCAGCAGACGGCTCCTCCTGGCCCAGCCTGGCCTCTCTCCCTCTGGTGCCCCCTCCAGATGCAGCTGGAGAGCTGAGCAGCTCTGGCCTCTCCCGGGAGGGGGCCAGCCTTTGGCTGTGGGGGCAGACACCCCGAGCCTTGGTGGTGCAGGAAAGCTGCCAGGACTCCTCTACCACCTTGACCCTGGATCACGAGCAGCAGCAGGAGGGCAAAAGAGAGCACTGGCGGGGTGGGGGGAGTGCACACACAGGCACACACACCCCAGCTCAGGCCTGGATGCGCATTCATACACGCTGGACCCTGTGAGGCCGGGGGGAGCCTGGAACTTGTCCTCACATCGCATTCTCTCTTTCACACAGACAGACAGAGGCATGATTGGCAGGTCCCCATTTATGCTGCAGCCAAGAGCAGGCCGCATTTCACGCCCCCGCCCTGCCTCCCTCCCTCAGTCCTATTTCTTCTTCTTCTTGTCTTTCCCTTTGGACTCAGCGGCCTTCCGTTTCTCCTCCTCGACCAGCAGCTTCTTCTTGCCCAGGGGAGTCTTGGTGTACCAGTCCTGTGGAAAGAATGCCAGAGGTCTGCCCTGGGCCAGTGGGGGCACCTGGATGGAAGGGCACGGGCGCACTGACCAGGCAGCAGGCAGAGCCCAAGTGGGGTGGAGGTGGAGGAGGAGGAGACGATGCAGGGGAAGCCCAGCAGGGCCTTCAAGGGATGACCCTCCCTGCCCCCCCACCCACATGGCCAGCTAGATGGGAAGCCAGGCAGGGAGCAGACCAGGGAGGGTGGGGTCAGCCAGGGCAAGGGAGGGGGGCCTCCCCCAGGGGGGCTGGTGGGTGTTTAAAGCACCACAAAGGCCGTTTGAGGACACGCAGCGACCTTGTCTTTCTTTGTGGATCTTAGAAGCCTCCAAGCCCATGAAGTGGCTTCATCCTGAACCAGCCCACACCCTGGTCCATCACGGCCAGTCTTGTCTGCCCAGAACGGCAGCGGCTCTCCAGGGTCTCAGGCGGAGGAGGATGGCCTTTCCCATCAGCTCCTGCCTCGTCCTTACTACAGAGGCTGGGGGTTGAATGGGGGGGGGGCTTCTGCATGACACCCCCCCTTTTACACCTGCGGTATACTGTGCCACCACTGTGCCGGTGTGCTACAGCGGTGCAGCTGTGTGGCGGCCCTGCACCGGCGTAGACCCTGCGCCTGCATTGGTGCCTCTAAGGCAGGCGTAAGGGCTGTTTACGAGGGCGTTGGGGCCCATGTCACCCCCTAAAGCCTCTCCCCCCCCCCCCATAGCTCTGCAAATCTCTGCTTGTGCAAAACAGACTCTTTTCAAGTATGGAAATAAAACAGGAAATCAAGTATTCCAATTTGTATCAGAAAAGCGAGTTGTAAAAATATTAAGATCAGAAACTGATCTGGAGAGACGTTACTATCTCCCTTCTCAAGTAAAAGAAGAAATTAAAATTTCTGTTAAACTCTCTATGCAGCACAGGCACCTAAGAACATAAGAAAGGTCCTGCTGGGTCAGACCCAGGCCCATCCGGTCCAGCAGTCTGTTCACATGGTGGCCAACCAGGGGCCACTAGGAAGCCCACAAGCAAGGCGACTGCAGCAGCATTTATCCTGCCCATGCTCCACAGCACCTAATATAACAGGCCTGCCCCTCTGATACTGGAGATGGTGAAGAGATTTTAAAAAAGTCTTAGTACTAATCCAATACCAACACTAACCAGTGTTACATCCCAGAGTTATAACAGTGGTTCGGGGGCTGGTCTTGGATAGGGGGCGGCGGCTGTGGGCTCAGGCCTGGCCCCGGCCTTGTGTTCTGTTGCCTGCCAGCTCCAGCTGGGCTCTCCTGATGTTCTCACACGCCTGTGGAGGGGCATTCTGTACCCCAGACCAGCCCTGGGAAGAAAGGGCCCTCCCCCCGGCTCCACCCCCCCCCAGGCCCAAGCAGAGCGTGAGGGAGAGGGCAGAGTGGGCACCTGGAGCATTGCCTCCTCCTCTGGGTAGATGGGCTCCGCCCGGGCCAACATCTGCAGGAACTCGCTGGCAACCAGTGGCCTCTTGGGCAGCTGCAGGAGCCGCCTCTCACTGAGCACCGCCTGCACCGCCCGCGCCAGCCGACCCTGGCTGTAGCCATCCGACACCTTGGCCAGAGCACTGAGGTCCAGGGAGTCTGTCAGCACGCCACCCTGTTTCTGGATGAGCCGCTGCCAGGCCACTGTTGGCGGGGGGGGGGGAGAGGAGGGGTGAGGCTCTTGCCGACTCAGCCCCCCCCCCCAGGTCTGGACAGCCACTGACTCACACCCTCCTTCCTGTCACTCCTGGCTGCGTATCGAGTGGCCCCATTGCCAGGCACACGACAGAAAGGCAATGCTGGACTAAGGGGGGGGGCGGAACTGGCTGGTGGCATCCTGACTAGTTTCAGGGGGTTGGGTGGGGGAGGGGGAGTCCAGGAGAATATATATAAGAAAGAAAGAAAGAGAGAAGAGAGAGAGAGAGAGAGAGAGAGAGAGAGAGAGAGAGAGAGAGAGAGAGAGAGAGAGAGAGCCCCCCAATAAGTCCTTTACACCAGACTAGAAATGGGAACTCCTGGGGAAGATTTGGGGGAGGTTGTGTATTTCTATTTTTCAATAGAAAGACTGGGAAAATTTGGGGAATACTTTTGCTGGAGAGAGCTGAGGCTGCCCTGGAGAGAGCTGAGGCTCCTTACCTTAGGCACAACCTCCCCCCCCCCCCACAGCTGAAAGCAGAGGTGCTACTGCCAGGCAATGGGGTTGGGGTGGGGAATCACCGGTCTCCCACCAGGGCTGTTCCAAGGACCAAAGCCCCTTCCCCAAGGCCTGCTCAGTTCAGGCCCAGCCTGGCGCCCCTCCCCTGGAACTGGGGGCTTCTTCCGGGACAGATTTATTCCCTGCTCAAAGGGCAGACAGGTGAGTTGTCAGCGGCAGGGCCCCCTCACTGGAGAGGCAGCAGAAGGCCAGAGAGCCCAACGGTTGGCTGCCTCTCCCCCCCTCCCTGAGGGCTCGCCCGTGCCCTTGCCCCTCACCGTAGCGGGAGGCGTAGTCCGGCCGGGGGACGAGCAGGATCCGCTCGTAGGCCTTGCAGAGAGCCTTGATGTCCGCCAAGTAGGGCCTGCTGGAGGCGCCCATCAGCAGCACTCGGTCTGCGGCCGTCAGCAGACTCAGGGCCTTCAGCAGGTCCTTCTTCAGACGCTTGGGGTCCAGCTGTGGGGGGCAGTGGTCAGTGGGGCCCTGCAGCTCTGGACTGAACAGCCCTCCCCCTCCCTTCTGCTGATCTCAGGCCCATGTGGCCATTTCCTCCAGGGGAGTGGGTCGTGCTTGTCTGGAGATCAGTCGGGATTCCAGGCCCTGCTGGGGGGGGGGGTCAGCCACTCAACTTCCTCTGTCCAAGGTTGCTGGCATTATGGTGAGCTGATGCCTACAGGGGAGCAGGACCCCACCCCACCTCATTTTTTGTCATTGGGAACCCTTCCAAATTCAGTGCTCCCACTCTCATCCTACGCTTGACCTGTGGGGCTGCCACCTGCCTCTTTAAGACTGCCCTCTACCTTTGGCCTGTCTGCCACCAGCTCCCAGTGGCAGCAGCAGCACACACACACCCCACCACCACACTGACCTCCTTCTCCTCTTTAGGAACTTTCTTGTAAAAAGTCTTCTCAGCATTCCCTACCCAGAGGACAGAAGGCTGAAAGGCGTGGGCTACCTTCACAGGGGGGGGGGGGGGAGAGAGACAGACAGACAGACAGAGAGAAAGGTGCTCCAGCAGCCGACCTCTGCAATCAAGGCTGGTTCCGTGAAGCACGGCCAAAGTCTGAGGCCGCCGCTGGGCCTGGCCTGCTGTGTTGTTGGGGTGGAAGTCCGGGAACCCACTTGTGGGCACCATACCCCCCCGCAGCAGATTGCAGCTGCGTAGAGGGAGGATCTATTACCACCTAGGGAAGAGGGGCACACAACCATTAAATCAGAGACTCTTAAATTATGTACACATCTCTGAGCCCAGACCAATTTTCTGGTGTTTAGAAATGAACCCCCCAATGAAATGTAAATGTAGTTGACAACAGAAGTCTGTATGTACAACAGTATACCATGTGCATGCCCCACATACGAAAATGCAGCAACCAACGACAACCATGTCTTGCTTTGATATAAGGAACTGTTCTGGGAAGGGGTCTTGTTTATTAAAGGTAAAGGTCCCCTGTGCAAGCACCGGGTCATTCCTGACCCATGGGGTGACGTCACATCCCGACGTTTACTAGGCAGACTGTGTTTACGGGGTGGTTTGCCAGTGCCTTCCCCAGTCATCTCCTCTTTACCCCCAGCAAGCTGGATCCTCATTTTATCAACCTCGGAAGGATGGAAGGCTGAGTCAACCCTGAGCCGGCTACCTGAAACCAACTTCCATTGGGATCAAGCTCAGGTCGTGAGCAGAGCTTGGACTGCAGTACTGCAGCTTAACACTCTGCGCCACGGGGCTCTTCTTGTTTATTAACTGTACTAAAACAGTTACAGCCCACCTTTCAGCCTGACTCCAACTTGAAAGCCTTCCCAGCAGGTGCTGCCCAGACCCTTCCACCTGAAAATCCCTGGTGAGATGGAGGCTCCCCCTCCCAACACACCACCAGGCTCAGCCTGGCTCTTCTGAGGGGCTGCTCTTCCTGTGTGGCGCTTATTCTGCCCTCCCGGAATTTAAGTCCATGGTCTCTCGCCTTGCCCTCTGGGGCGGCAGGAAAGAACATCTTCCCCTCTGGGAGAGAGCGAGAGAATGCAAGAGATCCTACCAGATCTTGAGCATGCCTGGCTAGGAAAGCCAGCCATCACTTGACCCATCCCCCCTTTTTCTGTTCCAGCTTGGATTGTGGGTCACGTAAAGTAGGAGAGCAAAAACACCCCCAAGGCCCACACCGGCACGTTTGAAAACAGGGCTGCTGACCTTCCAGTTCCTTCATGGCATCCAAGCGCACCAGAAGAGCCACGGTATCAACCCCATCCTTGGCAGAAGGGTAGTGTACTCTTACCTGCAGCCGAAGGTGAGAACTTCTCCTCAGGTTGTGCTTGAAGGCAGCACCACCAGGGCATTGTGGGAAATTCTCACAAGGGCGACTTCCCCTCTTTATGAACCTGGTTCGTGTTTGGAAGAAGGGCAGCCAGCCAGGAGCCCCTCAGAGAAATATTTCTGTTTGTTTCTGTCGTTCAGTTATACAGCCTCTGGGACTCCAGGCCAACGGCACAACTACCAACAGTCCCGTCAGAGCAGTACAAATGGAAGTGTGGCAGAGAAACAGAAACATCACTCAGTGAGCAGAGGGAAACCAGTGGAGTGGAGCAGAGGCAGCTCTGGACCTTGGTACTTAATGTGGGACAAGGTAAAAAAAATTACCCTGCTGGGAAAATGCTGCTGTTTCTGGGTACATTTGGACCTGGGCACTCTTGTGCTTATAAGAAGAAAACAATACATTGTCATAAATTTCCCACTGGGGATGTTGTGAAGATTGTATGACCCGCCGCCACCAGTGGCTGATGCTGTTGGTACATCTGAGCACGTGGGTTGGGCCTAGTTTTTGTTCTGTGTTCTGAGGGCATCGACTATTTAACTGTTGTAACTGTCCTAAGGTCTATGCTGGAGACCACTTGGAAACCTTGTATTAAAGTGGGCTCCTTCGAGAAGCCTGTTCCAATATCTCATGCCAGCCCGCCAGGGACAATGTCGTAAAAAGAGAAAGCCACTAACTGTTGAGGTTTGCTCCTGGGGTAAGTAATGACCCCTTAGGACCAGGCCCAATGAATTGCTCACAAGCTGACACATGTCATTCAGCAGCTTTCCCTAGACATCTCCCTCAAAAACAACAACAACAACAACAACAACAACGCTGATTATTGTCGAAGGCTTTCACGGTCAGAGTTCATTGGTTCTTGTAGGTTATCTGGGCTGTGTGACCGTGGTCTTGGTATTTTCTTTCCTGATGTTTCGCCAGCAGGTGTGGCTGGCATCTTCAGAGGAGTAACACTGAAGGACAGTGTCTCTTAGTATCAAGTGTGTAGGAAGAGTAATATATAGTCAGAAGGGGGTTGGGTTTGAGCTGAGTCATTGTCCTGCAAAAAGTATCAAAGGTAATGTGCTAATCATTGTCCTGTAAGTATCAAGATAATGTGCTAATGAGGGTGTGGTATGTTAATATGGAACCACTGTATCCTGAAGTGATCTGTTAATGTGTGAAATCCAAAGCTAATCCGCATGGATTAGCCATGCGATTTCACACATTAACAGATCAGGATACAATGGTTCCATATTAACATACCACACCCTCATTAGCACATTTCCGAAAGAGATTTGCTGCTGAGAGATTTTCCTGACCTCGAAGGGTTACAGATTCGTGTTCCAGCCGTCTCAACGAAAGACCGATGGAATTGAGCTTTTGAAAGATAATTATAATGCTTGGAAAAAGAGAATAGAAGTGGCGATGAAGTCGGAAGGTTTAACAAAATACCTTCAAGAAAATCCTCCAACCCCGCCCAGCAACGATTGGCTCTGGGGGGGATGGAAAAGCACAGGACCTTATCCTGACTAATGTAACTGACTCTGTTCTTTGTGAATTGCGTGATACACAGACAGCTAAAGAAATGATGAAAATCATTGATGGGATGTTTACCAAGAGGGGTTGGCCCTACTTCTTAGTCTTGAGAAGAAAATTGGACTCTTTTAAAGTACAGAGATGGACAGAATATTAGAGAGCATATTTACCAACCTAAAGAGTTGCTTGCACAAACTGAGATGGCAGGAATGCCGGTTACTGAAACAGAGAAGTTATGTACCTTGTTTATAAGCTTGCCGGAATGGTGCATTCCACTTGTTGGGCAACTAGAACGTAAGCCTGATTTAACTTTTAAAGAAGCATGTCATGAAGTTACTATGGAAATTGTGAGAAAGGGGATGTGGAATGACCAGCCTTTGTCAGAAGAAGTTGCTTACAAACTGACAGTGAGGGACCGCCATGTTGCACAAAGGCCCCCTTCTCCAAATTTTGGAACAAAGACGAGTCACGAGGGACGAAGGGAGGGGCTGAGCAGAGCGGGAAATGGTCAATTTGAAAGGAGTCGTTTTGACGCGTGAGCAAGGAGCCCCTCCCCCCAGATGGGATCAGAAATTCAACAGTTGTTTGTTTTGGCTGTTCCGAAAAAGGCCACAAGGTGTCAGAATGTCCTAACAAGCGTGATTCAGGGCCAGATGGCCACCGCAAGGATAAGGATTTTTATGAACGAAAATATGATGAGAAGCCCAGACATTTCAACTACTCAATTGGGGGAGGACCCTCTGAAAGCTCATGTTTTATCCTTGATTCTGGTTCAACTGTGCACATCTCTAACCGAAGAGATTTCTTTTACCACATTAGAATATGTTTTCCCACGAGAGGTCATTACGGGAAATGGAGCAAGGGTCATTGCAAGGCAAAGAGGTTATGGTTTTTTGATTTGTCAGCTGCAAGATGGTGAGATGTGTGAATTTCCATTGAAAAATGTCATATATACCTGATTTTTCACATAATGTAGTTTCTTGGAGTAAGCTTGCTGAAGAAGGTTATGAATCTCATTCCAAGGGAACTAGATGTACAATTTCATTGAATGGGAAACCTTGTATGATTACTGAACAACGCAATGGGTTACCGATTGTTCAAGAGGAACAAGATGCATTTTCATACAAAAGCCAAGAGGATGAATTGCATGAAGTGTGTAATGATATTCCCCAAGATGAAGTTAATTTGGGAAAATGCTGTGGAAAAACAGAGTGCTCAACACTATGGCATCGGCGCCTCAGTCATGCCAATCTTCAAGCGCTTAAGGAGATGGCAAGGGGAAACCTAACCCAAGATTTTGTTTTTAGACTGTGATTCTGAAACTAACTGTGTTTGTTGCATCAGGTCCAAAGCAGTGAACAGACCTTTTCCAAAGAATAGTGAAAGGAAGACGACAGCTCCACTTCAGCTCATTCATAGTGACTTATGTGGCGCTCTGCCACCAACACTGGGTAATTTCAAATATTTCCTTACCCTGATTGATGACTATTCACGTTATATTGTTGTGTATTTGCTTTCTGAGAAATCTCAGGTCTTTGACAAGCTGAGAGAGTATGCAGCCATTGTGCAGAACAAGTATGGACGGAAGATACAGGTTCTTCGGTCGGATTCAGGTGGGGAGTACATCTCTAAGACAATGCAACAGTTCCTGAAGGACGAAGGCATTCAGCATCAAACGACAGTGCCGTATAATCCATCTCAGAACGGTGTAGCAGAGAGATGCAACCGGACGCTAGTTGAAATGGTAAGGTGCATGCTTAAAGACGCACATCTTCCACACAGCTACTGGGGAGAGGCTGTCATGGCAGCAGCATACACCAGAAATAGATTGCCCACAAAGGCAACAGGGAGAACTCCTTATGAACTATGGCATGGACATAAGCCAAGTGTGCAGCATCTGCATGTTTTGGCAGCAAGGCCTATGCCCATGTTCCAAACGAGAAACACAGTAAACTAGATGACACTGCACGAGGGAATTTTTGTTGGCTATTCAGCTAAAAGCAAGGGTTACAGAATAATAGACCCAACCACTAAAAGAATTTCTGTTAGTAGAGCAGTTTACTTTGATGAGAGCCAAGCCCCGCCAGCTTCAGAGGGGGATAAGGCTGAAGTAAATAGCTAACTCAAATACCCTGGTGACATCTGCCCCAGAGAGGAAGAAGCTGAGGAGCCTGTGGGGAACCCAGAAGAGGAAGAGGGCACAGATTTCCATCCAGAGGGGGATGCTGAACCAGAAGTGCCTGATGAACAGGAGGAGACCACAGAGCCTGCGATGAGGAGATCTGAACACACAAACAGAGGTGTGCCACCGCTGAGATTCTCCTACCTCGCAAGAACGGCGGAAGAATTCGAACCAACTTGATAGAGTGAGTCAAGTTACACCGAGAGGGGGTGTTGGAAACCGGGCTCTCCCTAACGGTGTCACTTGCCTCCACACTCAAAGGGGGGGGGGAACTGACCAGATAGTCAGATAGATAGATGGGAGGTTGTTAGCAGTTGAACCTCTCCCCTCATTTCCTGCCCTTTGATGTTTAGAGCTATATTGTCAGGGACAATATCCTCTTCTCTCTCTTCCCTTTCACCCTTCTTCGATGCAAGTCGCATAGAGCTGGGCTCTTCGTGAGCTCAGGCCTTCCCACTCCAAAGATGGAGTGGAAGGCAGGTAACTTCTATATCTAAGGAATTAGCTAGATAGATTAGGATAGGGGACCCTGTATGTCCTTTCCTATCCAAAGAGTATTTCCACAATAAATGTATTTAGTTTGAATAGAGCAAACAACTGCTCTCTCTTTATTTTCATACACGCACGCATGAGTCAGCTCCCGCTGTTTGCTAAGCTTAAGGCACTCTGCTAAATATTAGGAATACGCAACTATGCACATTCCAAAATGGATAACTTACAAGAACCAACAATGCTGATTGTTCAGCATCTCTTGAGCTGACCTCAGACCCAGAGCTGATTTCCATGGTCTACATGTCCCCCCTTCGTTGCCAAAGGCCATGGTGGGCCTGGGTTTCACCCCGGGGCCCCCCCTCACCTGATCCCACTCCCCACCCATTCCTGACCAGCCACCTGTGCCTCCCTCCTGGATAGGCCCACACCTTGAAGACCAGGTGGATCAACATCTGGAGGCCACTCTTGCCTGGATATTTCCCTGCCAGGTTGTCTGGAGAGAGGTCAAAGAGATTGGCACCCGTCTCCGTGCACACGGCGTGGACCAACATCTTTTTCCCCGTGCCCGCTGGGCCCACCAGAAGGATGGACCTCACCAGGGGTGCCAACTCATGCACAGTTGGAGAGCCTGCAGGGGGGGAGGGGAGGAAACAAGAGAGAGCAGAATGGGTCCTCAGCAGGAAAGAAGTCAGTGCTTCGGAGAAAGGGCCCCGAGTAACACCAGGGAGGGTGAGGGTAGGGTGGGGTCGGGCGCCGATGCCAGTGGGGGGTCTTACCAAGAGGCAAGATGGCATACAAAGCGATGTTCTGACGCACGTCTAGCGTAGAAGGGGTTGGTTCAATTTCTGCTTGGCGTAAGGTGGTGCCCAAGTAGCAGAAGTCTCCTGGGGGAAAGGAGCCACGAGAGGGGGAGGGGGTTTACCTATCTGCCACATCAGTGGCTCAAGCCACAAGTCCTACATCCCTGGCAGGAGGACTGGGCAGGCTGCAAGCGGTAAGGCCCCCGGCCACGATATTCGACCGGACCCTCTCCGTGGTCCTCTCCAGCACTGTCACTCGACAACTCACTTTGGCGAGCAACGGGACTGTGTAGACAGACAGCGGCTCATGGGCCAGGGTTTCTTTGTTCACGTCATTTATAGCCCCACTTCACCGCAACTTCAGTGGTCCTCAACAGTCTCCATTTTATCCTCACAACATCCCTGCTGTGTGGGGCGTGGGTGCTGGGCCCAAAGGCTCCCAGCAAGCTTCCGAGGCAGAGGGGAGATCTGCGCCCAGGTCTCCCAGACGCCAGCCCAACCCTCTGACCTCCACGCCACGCAGGCTGGTCCCACAAACAATACACTCAGGACAGAGGAAAAAAACGACATGTTCAAACCAGGTATAATTAGTGGGTGGGCTTCATAGAATCATAGAGTTAGAAGGGACCTCCAGGGTCATCTAGTCCAACCCGTCTGACATCTACTAGCTTACATGGCTTTCCACAGTGGCAGAACAAAGTTATGGAGGAAAGGTTGGCCAAAGGCCACAAGCCACGGCAGCCAGAGAGGAGCTCCCCAAACCCAGAGGCAGCAGCACAACTTGGCAGTTGCCAGGAGGAAGGAACATGCAACGGCCACCTTCCTTCAGCCAACCCCTCCCGAGGCACTGGACTGGCTGCCCCCAGAGGCAAGACGTGGCCGGGAGGGGCTCTGGTCGGTCCCACACGCCATGCCGTTCTTCCTGGCCTGCTCTGCAGGGGGCTCCCTTTGACATGAGTTGCCTGCAAGGGCTGGGGCTGCTCTGCTGTCTATGCAGCCCCTGGCACAGCCGCCATGGTTCCAGGCTACAACCCCCCCCCCGAGTGCCCTCAATGGCTGGGGGGGGGTCACTCACCGGAGTAGTCAGACAACTGCACTTTGGGGGGCTTGATAATGATGCCCTGCAGCACCAGCTCTTCGTAGAGAGAGTCGATGGTCCTGGGGGGGGCAGGGAGGGCAGGGAGAGCGGAGTCACCCTAGAGCAGGACCCGACCCCCGAAATACCCCCAATGGTCACTGCTTACCCAGGAAGGGGAAGGTTCAGCAGCAAGAAAGGGTGGGGCAGGAGGGTGGGGGGGACCCCTACTCCGGCCTGGGAAT
The DNA here is from genome assembly GCF_029931775.1 of Euleptes europaea. Taxonomy (NCBI): domain Eukaryota; kingdom Metazoa; phylum Chordata; class Lepidosauria; order Squamata; family Sphaerodactylidae; genus Euleptes; species Euleptes europaea. The sequence continues at coordinate 79,983,064 of NC_079322.1, forward strand.
GCCGCCAAAGGCCACCCAGCAGGGACAGGCTGGCACTGGGGCCCTCAGCCGGATAACTACCCTACACTACGGTGTTTGTGTGTGTGTGACACTGTGGCCTCCCATAGCCAAAGAGCCCCCTCTGCCACCCCAGCAAAAACTGCAGGCAGTCACCTAACAGGAAGTGTGTTTCAGGCAGGTGGCCAAGTGAGTCCACAGTGTGTGCATGTGTGTAAAGTGCCACCGAGTCGCAGCTGACATGATGGCGCCAGGAGTGCAAAGGGAGAAGCAGCGGTTGTTTTGCCCTGGCCTTCCTCTGCACAGCCTTCCTTCGTGATCCACCCATCCCAGGGCTGACCCTGCCGGCTTTCAAGACCTGACAAGATCCAGCTACGCCAGGCTGCCTCCCTTCCCCGGCCCATAGCAAGAGAAGCAACACTGAGCCCAGGAGAGCCTTCCGGACCAACCAAAATCCCCAGCGTATAAACGAGTGCCAGTCAAAGGGCACACCAGGAATTGTTTCCATTCGAGTCCAGGAGCCCCTGAGAGGCCCACAAGGTTTTCAGGGTCTGAGTTCTTGGGAGTTGAAGTCAGCTCCCTTCCACAGACGTGGTGGGACCGGAGAAGGTGGGAGGGGGCAGTGGGGAAGAATGCTGGCAAAGGATGCAGAAGTACCGTGCAGATTCTCATCAGCTGGATCAGAGCTTCGTGCCTGACAAAGGGAGCTCCGACTCTCCAGACCCCAGACCCCGAAACACTTACTGGTCTCAAATGCTGCTGGACCCAAATCTAACTGCTCTACTGCAGTAGTAGAAAAGGGCAAGAGTCCAGTAGCACCTTAAAGACTAACAAAAATATTTTCTGGTAGGGTATGAGCTTTCGTGAGCCACAGCTCACTTCTTCAGATACGCTCTACTGCAGACCGACACGGGCTCTGCCCTCTGACGCCCCCAAAAATCTGACTCCTGAATGCTTCTATACTGGCAAATGTTGTTGGTCTTTAAGGTGTGCCTGAACTCAAACACTGTTTGAAACAAATATGACTCGTCCCAAGCGACGGTCCTGCCTCCACAGCACCACCCTACAGAGGTGCCTGCTCCCAGCTCAGCAGGGTAACAACAGTCATCGTTCAGGGTAGGCAGGAGGGATTTTTTTTGGGAGGGGGAAGAGTACCTGTCAGGTGTCAGATCTTTCTCCTTGCTGCCTTTCTTCCCTTTTTTCTGCTCCAAGCAAACCAAAGAAAATCTTTTTTGCAACCTTCCGAGCGAGGGCAGGAGGGAAGGATCCCCCCCCCCCGCCAGGCTCGGGTTCTCTGGAGGCGGCCTTCGAGACAGGCCACTTGCTCTCGGGACTCAACTGGGGCTGTTGCAGTCCCTGGCCCCACGAGTTCCCCTCACCTTGGCACTCGTTTTGGCCTTGGGGGGCTTCCCGGCTTTGCTGTCTTCCTGGTCCACAGCCAATCTCAGATGCCGCAGTTCCTGGCGCATCAACTCATCCACCTGGGGGGGGGGGGACACACACACACAAAGCATTCCAGTAGTGCTGTCCCCTCAGGCCTCTCCAGGCCCTCCCCCAGAAAAGCACCTGCCCCCCCCACTTGCCATCCCCCCACCTGCAGCCGTATCTCTGCCGCCACTTCTTTCTGCTTCTCGGCCTTGATGAGCTCTGCTTCGTAGCGCTGTTCAAAGTTGATCACCTCGTCTTGGTTGCTCCACAAAGCTGGGCAAGGGGCGGGGGGTGGTCTGGTGTCATTTCCAATATCACCCCCCTGGCTGGATGTCCTCCAGCAGGGCCAAAGAAACAGGCTGTGTGGGTGGCGAGGGCATGCCAGCCAGATCCCAAGACTGGACGTGGTGTGGGCTCCCGTGGGATGTCACCTCTGGCCCTGTGCCCGCAGCATACTTGGCATGGCTTCTCTGCCCGGCATCTGGTCTGGCCAGAGCCCCGGGGCCATCCTTGTGGCACGGTGCTCCTGGCAGCCCCCCAGCAGGCGAAAGGCAGGCCTGCTCAGCACCTTCTGCCCCTCACCTGTGTACTCCTTGAAGCCTTGGTCGATGGCTGCCAAAAACTTGGAGGGGGAGAGCTTCAGTCCTTCATCTTCCTCCTGTGAAGAAGCTCCAACCCTGCGCATTCACTTGGAGGCCAGGCCCACCTCCTCTCAAGAACCTGCCCCCTCGCTCCCCGGGGCTCTCCATCACCGCACCAGGGAGGGTCTCCTCCAGGCACGGCACAGATGATGGCCAAAAGCCTTTGCCAGCGTGCCGCCCTCACCCACAAGGGGCCTGAGAGGCAGGAGAGGACATTTTGTTTTAATGGCCTTCTCAGTTTCCTTTAATGTCAGCCAGTCTTAGTGAATTAAATGCATCCTAGTTTCAAGCAGGAGCCTCTGGCCTAAAACCCTGACCCAAAGGGTTCCTGGCCCTGGGTGTCCTTGCAGGGCGGATGCCTGCCCAGGGGCCCTCAGCTTTGTCACGCTGCGCCAGCCACTCCCACTCTCTCCTGGGGGCCAAGAGGGAGGGGGGAGGGAGGGGTGCTCTCTCCTCTTTCCCTCCTCTCATCTGAATCGGGCTTATTGGTTGCCATCTCCTGCCCTGGAGAAAAGAGCTCATGTGACCTCAATGACGGCAGTTTTCTGCTTGGTGGATAAAGGGAAGCAACGGCGTTCTTGGCCAGGTGCTAATACGGATGTGGGCCCAGGGGGCCACCTGCCCTCTCGCCGAAGTGGCCTGGGCTGGACAGGAAGTGGAGGGGGGGGCTCTCACCGATTTCTTCTCCTTCTCTTTCTTCTTCTCCTCCTCCTTTCCTTTCTCCTTCTCCTTGGGTTTCTCCTTCCCCTTCTTCTTTTCCACCTGGGTCTCCGCCAGGTCCAGCTCAGCCTTCACCTGGTAAGAGGAGAGGGTTACTGGGGGGCAGTTTGGGGACACCCCCCTGACCTGTCCGCCGGGTCCTATACCTCCTCGGGGGTCTTTTGGGCGAAGAGGATGCTGGAGCCCCCAATCGCCTCCTCCGGGAAGTCAGGGAAGCGTCCGGTCAGGTCCCTGGAGAAAAGAGAAGGTGGGCTGTCCGGGGGGCTGGGCGGCCTCTCCCCGCCGGTCCCGCGGCCGGTGGGGGGCGCCAGGCGCCGCGGCCGCTCACCGGCACTCGATGAACCACTGGCGAAGCTGGGCTTTCATCTCCTCGCGCATGCTCGGTCCCTCCACCTCGTAGACGGTGTCATGGATACTGTCCACAGCCTCCTGGTACTCGGCCTCGTAGTCCGCCTGGCGCATCCGCCGGAACTCTTCTCCCAGCTGCGCCCGAATGATGGCCGGGGAGGCGCCCGCCAGCTGTGGCTCCAGGGCCTGCGGGGGAGGCCGAGAGGGGCGGCGTGGCGGGGGGGGGGCGGCCGCCAGAGGCCCTCCGCCCCCGGGGGCTGCGGGTGGGGGTGCGCGCGAGGCCGTGGGGGGGGGGCAGGCCATTAGGAGAACCGGCGCCGGGAGGGAGGGCGGGCGGCGAAATGAGCCCGTAATGAGTTCGGAAGATGCCGGCGCGGCGCTTCCCTGCCCAGCAGCGCCCGCCCGCCCGCCGCAGCCACTTTCCCGCCTCATTGGCCCCCAAATGGATTTTAAATATCATTCCGAGGACGCAATTATTTAAAACGCTGAACTAAACACTCGCTAATGGCCACGAGGAGGCGGCGGCGGCGGCGGCGAGGCCCCCGGGGGAGGGCGGGGCGAAGGGGCCGCCCCCGGCTGGCCGGCAGGAGCAGAGGCCGCGCTCCGTCGGGCGGCTGGGCGTGCGGGCGGGGAGAAGGCGGGCGCGGCTCTGCCGGGACGCGGAGGCGCCCGGAGCCGAGGCCGGGGGGGGGGAGGCGGCTGCGGCGGGCGGACGTGTCCTGCCGGCCGCCGGCCCCGCTCGCCCCGTCGGGGCTGCCTCTCCCGAGCCCGGCCCCTCTGGCGCCCGGGTGCAGCCCACCCCCGCGGAGGAGCGGCCCCAGCGTCCGCCTCTTACCATGCCGATGAAGGCCATCTCCTGCAGCCGATCTTGCTGGGTGAGCCGCCGCTGCAGGCAGCCTTTCCACACCTGGGGGGTGGGAGGGAGAGAGGCGGGTCGGCCGGGCTGGTGGGGCTTCGCAGAGCGCTCCGGGCCAGAAAAGGCCCCCGGGAGGACCGGCGGGCGGGCCTGGAGGCCGGCGGCGATGAGCAAGGGCCCGCCCTCGCCCCCCCTTCCCGCCGATCTCTCCCGTGCCAGCCAGGAAAGGGGCCTTTGGTGCCGCTCGGGGCCCTCAGCCGCAGGAACTTCGCCCCCCGACCCGTGTCCCCAGCGTTCCCGGTGCCCATTCTCCCCCTTGGGTGGGTCGGTGGGTGGGGAAGCCCCCGCCTTCCTTCCGCCCCAGCCGAACTCTGCGCGATTTCAGACAGGGGAACCGCCGTCGAGGCTCTTTTGCTGGAGAACCAGCCAGCAGCAGCAGGACAGAGCTCTTCTCCCCACTCCCCCCGGCGTCTGAGGGAGGCGGGTGGGCCTTTGGAGGCCCTTGTGGGGGCAAGGAAAGGGAAGGGTCGCGGAAGGCAGGAAGACAAGAATCCTGCCGTCGGTTTTCCCTGTGGAGCGCGTGGAAGGGCGCTTGAAGAACCCCTCTCAGGTGGAGGAGACCAGGCGCCCCCCTCCACCCCCACACACAGGGGACTACCCCTCTGCCAAACAGGACAGTCGCTTGCCCAGAAAATCGGCCTCTGGACGAATGACTGGAAAATAGCAAATGCCCCCTCCCCAGTTATTAAAAAAGGGGTCCGAAAGGGATCCAGGAAGCTACTGCCCCTCCTGTCTAAACATCTGGCCCAGGTAAATTAGTAAAAAGGAGGCAGCATTTGGGAAGCCCCCCCCCCCGCCTGTTTTGGTTTGCCCTCCAGGGGAGCCAGTTGGCCGCTGAGTGAGAGAGGGTGCTGGACCGGATGGACCCTCAGGGGCCTGGCCCAGCAGGGCTCCTCTGAGGTTCTTCTCGGCGGCGGGGGGAGGCCTCGGCCTCTGTGCCCGGTTGTTGGCCCCCCAGAGGGACTGGTTGGCCACCCTGGGAGACGGGGTGCTGGAGCAGACAGACCCTCACGGGCCAGATCCAGCAGGGCTCCTCTGAGGTTCCTGCGTTCAGTTTTGGTGTCAGCCATGTTTCCCTTTAATCTTTGTAAATAGCAGCAGCAGCAGCAATAACAACAATAATGTCATGCACTGTCGATTTTTCTCTCTCGCTGGGACTCCAGGCGGATTACAAGTAAGATATATATATATAAAAACCTTTCCGTAAGGTCACAACATTTCTAGTCCGAGCAAAGGCGGCCAGTGGCAGAGGGGCGTGGCTGGCAGGTGAGGGCGGATGTCACAGGTGGGGGCCAGCACTGGTTGCAGGCGTTGTGCTGTTCTCACTGTAATCCGCCTGGAGTCCCAGCGAGAGAGGCGGTTTGTCAAGGAAGGAAGGGAAAGCACCTTTCTGCCGCCCCTTTCCAATCAGGTGCAGATCCAGGGTGGTCCCTCTCGCCCCCCCCCCGTCTTGTCTCCTCCCTCAATTGGTAGCTGGGCTGTTTTTGTGGTGGTTTGGACCCAGAGCTCTCCCGGGGAGCAGGGGCTGGAGGGGCGTGGAGGGTGGTCTTTGCTTGAGCCTCAAGGGAGACCGAGCCCCCAGGCTGCTCCGTGGCCGGCGACGGCTCTGGCGGCCTGCCCGCCCTGCCTAGGGATGCCCCTATCCGCCAAGCAGGCGCGCCGCTGCAGCCGGAGCGCGGCCGGACCCTGAGCGCATGCTGCGGGGGCCCTTGCGCCGAGGTCCCGGCGCTTCCGACCCGGCTGGGATCCTGTCCTGCGCCAGGCCCGGGCGGGCGCCTTTCCCGCGGAGCCAGGGCGCCCCCTCTCGGGCTGCGGCGGGGAGCCAGGCCCAGGTGCGGCGCGCCGGGGGGGGAGGGGAGAGCCGCGCCCGCCCCGCCCCGCCGGGCCCCGCCCTCACCTTCTGGATGCAGACGGCGGCCTGGGCCCGGTTGGGCTCCCGCGAGCCGCCCTCGCGCGCCTTCCGCTCGCGCTCCTCGTCCCGCCGGATCTCGCGCATGAAGCGAGCCCGCAGGCGCCCCTGCCGCATCCGCTCGGCCATCTGGATCAGGCGCACCGCCTCCTCGCGCGGCATCGACGGCCGCAGCGCCTGTCAGCCGCAGGGCAGCCCGGTCAGCGCCGGGCCTGCAGCGGCCCCCCGACTCGGCCCCCGAGGAGCGCCGAAGCAGGCGAGGCCGCCCCCGGCCCCCCGGCCCCCCGGCGCGGCCACTCACCGCGGCCGTCTTGCTGGGCGCCACCCGCGCCAGGATCTCGGCCAGCACCTCCCGGCGCTCCTGCAGCGCTTTGGCCCGCTCGTGCAGGAAGTAGCGGGGGATGGGCACCTCCAAGTCGGCCTGGGGAGGGGAGGGAGCGCCCGCTCAGACCCCCTTGCCCACCACGCCCGCGCTGCCGCCTGGGCCCCGTCGTCGGCAGCTTCGGAGGGCAGCGAGGCCCGCCCGGCCCCCCCGCTGAGCTCCCGCCCCGCAGCTGCAGGGATTTCCCGCCCCCGATCCGGTTCGCGAGAGGCCTGCTTTGGGGAGGGGGTCCAGCCGCGGGGAGGCGATGGCAGGAGCCGCCCCCTCCTCGGGGGAAGGGCTCCCCGGGCTCCCGAGGCCCGCTGTGCCGGCCGGCGGTGGTGGTGGGGGGTGGGGGGTGGGGGGCACCGACCGGGCCGAGGCGCAGCTCGTGCAGGACGTGGTCCATGTAGTGGTACTCGGAGAGCTGGAGCGCCACCAGCTCGTGCTTGAGCTCCAGCAGGCGGCCCAGCACGCCGTCGAGCAGGCGGCGCAGCACGGGGCGCTTCTGGGGCTGGACGCCCTGGTCGTAGCAGGCCTCGAGGCGGCGCGCCGTCTGCAGGTAGCGCACGAAGAGGGTGGCCAGCGTGTGCCAGAAGAGCGCCGCGTTGCGCTCCGCCTTGCGCGGCTCGGCCGGCAGCTCCTGCGCCAGCAGCTCCGCCAGCGCCCCCCGCGACTCCCGCCACAGCTGCTCGTAGGTGCTGCGGGGGCCAAGAAAGAGGCGGCCCAGGTCAGGGGCGAAGGAGGCGAGAGAGAGAGAGAGAGGGCGCGCCCCCCGCCCCCTCTCGGGCCGGGCCGGAAGAGGAGCAGCCTGCCGCCACCTGGGGCAGAGCCCGGCCCGCTGGCAGGGGAGGCGTTGCGTGCCCACGTGCGCCTTAGTCAAGGCGGGGGGCTGGCCCGGCCCAGGGTGGGGGCCAACTCTGCTTGGGCCAGGGGCATCCGGAGGCGACCCCTTTCGCCCACCTGCTGGCCATGATGCCGCCGCCGCTCGCTTCCCCCAAGCGGGTGCGGCAGGCGCGAAGGTCCCTGGCGGGGGCAGCCTGGGCCCCGCCCTCCATTGTCCCCGGCAATTCCCACAGAGACCAGAGAACGCGGCGCTGGGGGGTGGGGGTGGGGGTCGTCCCGTCTGCCTCTCGCCCAGGAGTAGGAGAGCCCGGCCAGACCCAGGGCGGCTCAGCCGCGCTCCATGACTGGGCCTGGAGGGCTGCGGCCCGCCCCTCGGGCAGCTTCCTCTCCCGCCCCCCCTGGTTCGGGAGCAGGTGGGAGAGCGACAGCGGCCGGGTGCCGCGGTGTCACCGTCGAGGAAGGCTGGGGGTGGAGCCAAGCCCTGGGGACCGGCAGAAGCCCCCAGGCTTCTAGCGAGAGCGACTGGTTGAAGCTGAGCTGCCCAGTAGGGGCAGTGGCAGCTTTGATCGGGTCTAGCTGGCGTGCGCCCCGTCGGGGGGGGGGGGCCTTTCGGGTAGAGCCGGGCCACCTTCCCCCAGCCAGCGACCCGGGCCACAGGAGAGCCGAGCATGGAAGAGCAGCCCCCCCCCAAGGAGGCTCCCCTGCCAGCAGCCTTCGGCCAGGGCCCAGCATCCTCCTGGGGAAGCCAGCGCCGCCCAGGTGCTCCTCCTGGTATCTGGAGCCGGGGTGGGGCCTCCTTCCCCATCCCCAGGAACTCTCCCGCCCACCCTGCGGGGAAGCGAAGCCAGCCACAGGCCCCTGCTGCTGGAAGACGGACACTCTCAGGCCCAGCTTCCCCCCCCAAGCAGGGAAGCGCCCCCCTTTGACTGGCCTACCTGGAGCCCCCCCCCCCAGCCATGCTTAGAAGCAGGGGGTTTGGCTGGGGCCGAACCAGCTAGGGGAAAAGCGGGAACAGTGCCCCCTCCCAAGAGTCCCTCCTGGGCCCTGGCCAAAGCCACTCCAGAGAGACCCCCTGGAGTGTTGGCTGCTCTTCATGTCAGGGAGGAAGGAAGGGACTTGTAAGCTCTAGCCCTGCGGCGAACCCATAAACAGATTTCAGCAGACAGCAAATCCAGGCAACCAGTTTTATTGGTTAGAATCGACAGGTTTCAGAAGCCATATTCAAAAGGACATTAGTAAGGGGCAAAGGCAAGGTGCACAGCATATATGGAAAAGCAAAAGGAGATAACTGGTAACCTAGGCAATCCCCCTCCCAGAGGCAGGAAGGAGCACTTGGCGAGTCCCACAGTATGAGAATCTATGAAGACTAAACACAGGGCACAGACTGGCCTTCGACAGAACAACACAACAGCACCCGGGAGCAGCACAATCGCACTACTGCATACCATCCTCATGGCTTGCTCCTGGCATTCTGCCCCCCTAAAGACCCCCTTCACCCTCCCACTGTGGATCTGTGAAGGTAGGCTGCATGAAATTCTTGTACTAAGCGGGGGGCAGAGACATCACTGGCGCGCACCCATTCATCCTGGGCAGGACTAAAATGTTTCCAGCGGATCAGGTACTGAAGGGCACCGTAGCGAACGCAAGAATCCAGTATTTTAGCCACTTCAAAATGCTTCTCCCCCACCCCCACCATTTCAGGCACTTCAGGTTGTGGTTCAGGATGCCATTTTTGGGAAGGAACAAACGGTTTTAAAAGACTGACATGGAACACAGGATGGATTCTTCGTAGGGACTTGGGCAAGGAGAGTTCCACAGCCACTAGATTACTAATCCGGGAAATGGGGAACGGACCTACATACTTGGCACTGAGTTTATCACACGGGCGGGTGGATCGTAGGTTCTTGATGGACAAATAGACAAGGTCCCCCACTTTGCATTCCATACTGGAGGAGCGATGTTTGTCAGCCTGAACCTTGTAACGCCGTTTGGCCCACTCTAGATTTTTAACCAGCCATGGCTAGGTTGTTTGAATAGAACGTACCCATCCGGTTACATCCGCTCCTCCTCAGAAACATCAATATGACCAGCGGGGCCAAACTCTTTACCATGGACAACCTGGAAAGGGCTGAATCCTGTGGATTGGTGAACCACATTATTATAAGCATATTCAGCAAAAGGCAACAGGTCTACCCAATCATCTTGATGGTAATTAACGTAACAGCATAAATAGCATTCCAACACCGCATTTACCCTTTCAGTCTGACCGTCCATTTGGGGATGGAAGGCACTAGACAGTCCTTGTTCTACTCCGACCAGTTTGAGAAAAGCCTTCCAGAATTTGGCTACGAAAGTTGACCCCCTGTCCATCACTATCTTGTGTGGAAAAGAATGTAGATGGAAGACATGTGACACAAAGAGGCGGACTAATTTCGGGGCGGAAGGGATACTTGCGCAGGGTACAAGATGCACCTGTTTTAAAAACAGATCAGTAATCACCCAAATAACTCTTTCCCCCACTAGGGGGTAGGTCCGTCATGAAGTCCATTGCAATCACTTCCCACGGTTTCGAGGGTTGTAAAAGTCCGGGTGATTTGCCCTGTGATCGTTTGGCCGCTGCACATATGGGGCAGCTGCAGATGAAGGAGTCCACATCTGATCGCATGCCCACCCACCAAAACTGTCTCCGTAGCAAATGCAATGTTTTGAGGAATCCGAAATGTCCGGTGGTCTTGGCGTCATGAACCAAACCCAAAACCTCCCCCCCGCAACGCTGCCGGAACATACAATTTAGAATCTTTGTACCAAAACTCCCCGCGTTTAAGTAAAGTAGCTGGGAGGGTTTGCGAGGACAGTTCCGCTTGATAACTGCGAAGGAGAGTCTCCTTAAAGGACTCAGACAGTCCTTCCACCCCCTCCGGAGAGGAGTCGGTGGGCAGCTTGACTGGGGACGGAAACGATACAGGTGCAGGGAGCGACTGAACGGGGCGCTCAGGTCCCTGCACCTCAGGAACCGTGGCTGTCAGCCGCTCAGGGGGAGGAGGAAGCGAGGTGGGTGGTGCTGTCGGCTCAGCCGGGCATGGGGCTTCCCCCCCATCGAAAGAGGCGGCGGTGGGGATTGGGTCTGAGAACGGGTTTGTACGGCCAAAGTGGGCAACAGACCTCATTGGGCAGGGGTGAAGAGCGACTCTGTGGGCCAATCAACCTTGGTGGGATATTGGGGAAGTCTGGATAAAGCGTCAGCCAGAAGGTTTTGCTTCCCTGGTACATATTTTAGAACTAATCGAAACTGGGCAAAGAAGTCTGCCCAGCGCACATGCTTCGCGGACAGCTTGCGAGCCCTCGTTAGGGCCTCTAGGTTTTTGTGATCAGACCACACTTCAAAGGGCACCTTGGAACCTTCTAAAAGCTGCCTCCACACTGTCAGGGCATGCTTCACCACAACGGCTTCCTTCTCCCAAACGGCCCAATTGAGTTCGGATGGAGTGAACTTTTTAGAAAAATAAGCGCATGGATGCAGGTGCCCATCCTCCCCCCGCTGCAGGAGGGCACCCCCCATCGCTACGTCGGAAGCGTCTACATGCACTACGAATGGTTGATTGCAGTCCGGGTGCTGCAAATCAGGTTCGGATGTAAAAAGCTGCTTAAGACTATCGAAGGTGGCTTGACACTGGGGGGTCTACTCCACCCGGGCATTGGGTAAGGTGGCTGTATTCCCCTTTCCCTTAGTCTTAAGGAGGTTCGTGATGGGTAGCACAATCTGAGCGAAATGGGGGAGGAACACCCTGTAAAAATTCGCGAACCCGAGGAATCTTTGGACCTGTTTGTGAGTAGAGGGTGGTTCCCAATTGAGCACTGCTTGCACCTTTTCAGGATCCATAGTCAGTCCCTCGTGTGAGATAATATATCCTAGGAAAGTCAATTGCTTCTTATGGAACTCGCACTTAAGACACTTTAGCATACAGCTGATTGTCTCTAAGACGGTGCAACACCTCTCGAACCAAGGCAACGTGCTCATCCATGGTTTTAGAGTAAATGAGAATATCATCTAAATAGACCACCACTCCTTTGAACAGTAGATCATGGAGGATCTCATTAATGAGTTGCATGAAGACCCCTTGGGCCCCTTTTAATCCAAAAGGCATCACCATAAATTCGAACATTCCAGAGCAACTAGAAAAGGCAGTCAGAAATTCATCCCCCTCCCGGATCCTGACTCTGTAATAAGCCTCAACTAAGTCCAATTTGGTGAAAATGTGTCCCTCTTTCAACTGTCCCAAGAGATCAGAAATGAGGGGGATGGGATAAGCATTTGTTTGAGTAACAGCATTGAGTTTTCGAAAGTCAGTACACAAACGTAAATCTCCTGTTTTCTTACGTACGAAGAAAGCCGGTGCCGAATAGGGCGTGGTGGAGGGTCAGATGAAACCGCGAGCCAAGTTCTTGTCTAAGAATTCGAGGAGCACCGCCCGTTCTGTAGGACTCATTGGGTAGATTTTATTCTTTGGCAGTTTTCCATCCCCCACCACTTCAATAGCACAGTCCGTCCGGCGGTGGGGGGGTAACACATCACAGTCCTGCACATTAAATACATCTGCAAAGTCCTGATAGTCGAGTGGCAATTGGGTCGGACTGGAGGTGTCCGAGACCAGGGCAGGAGTTGGTTTGATTATGGTTTTAACGGCCACTTCGTATCGGTGCAATTCACATAGCGGGTTATTGAACATTAAGGTCTCAGCTTCCCAGTCTATGGTGGGACTGTGCCCTTTGAGCCAATTTGCTCCAAACACCACAGCATATTGAACATTGGGCACAATAGTGAAGTTGATTTGTTCCCAATGGTGGCCAATTCCCATTGCCACTACGTGAGTGCGACGGTCGACTGCCCCCCCTTGAAATCACTGCCATCCATTTGAGCAAAGTGAACAAGTGCCAGTAAAGGAACTGACTTCACTTGGAGCGCCTTAAAGGTGGTTTCGTTAATTAACGAGCAGGCACACCGAGTCTATTAAGGCTTTAACTTGTAATTGAGGACCTTTTCTATAATGTCGTAATATCACATCTACATACACAGTCTCTTCTACTTCACTCACCATGACAGGCGCCTCGGGTTTCGCAGGAACACCTGTGGAGGTCTGCGGTATCGCTCCCTCTACCGCAGACCCAGTCCGTTTTTTGGCTGATCGAGAGGAGACTCCCAAGTAAAGGGCTGGGGAGTTCTAGTGGTCACTCTCCTCTGAAGATGCAGGGCTACTCTCCCCAGGAGTAGTAATTGTAATCCTGGACCCCAACGGGTCCACTGGCGAAAGGTCCGTCGTCACTTCTCTGGCGTGTAGAGCTGGGGGCGCTTTTCGTCTTGGAGGAATGCTCCGCTCAGCTGTGGTGCCTCTCCCCTGGGTGCGTCCTCTCCCGCGAGGAGTCCCATCTGGCTGGGGAGTGGGACTCAGCAGCCCCGGACGTGATGGACAAGTGGCAGCGAAGTGACCCATGGCCCTGCAAACGAGGCAGGCTCCCCTTTGAAACTGCAATGCTCGGTCTGGTGGAGGTAGAGCCGGCTTCCGCAGGGCCTGAGGAGCGGCAGGTTTGGGAGGGTTTTTCTGGCTTCCTCCCTCCCTGGCCTGCCGTCGGGCAAGAGAAATAAACTGGCGGCGGTTTTCCCTCTTCCGCCAGTAAAATCCACTCTTCCAAGGTGGCTGGGTCTCGCTGCATGTATGCCCAGTTTAGAATCTCAGGATGCAATGCTGCTCTGAAGTAGTGCACCCGGGTGGCTTCAGTCCAGTCCACTATTTTATTAGCGAGTCTTTGGAACTCATCCGCAAACTCTCGGACTGAGAAGGATCCTTGACGGAGTTGTAAGAGGGCCGCTTTGGCCATCTCCCCTTGAAACGGATCCTCAAAACATCTTCTCAATGCTCGCATGAATTCATTAAGCGACCGTATGGAGCGGGCATGGGTATCAAACTGGAGGACTATCCATTCTGCAGCCTTTCCAGCTAGAAGTGAGGAAACGAACCTTACTCGGCTGTCTTCCGTGGGAATGGTATGCCCTTGTTCTCTCATGTAACTGTCTACTTGGTGAAGAAAACAGGGCAACGCATCCGCAGAGCCATCAAATGTCACACGCAATCGGGGTTGCTTCCACTGCACCACCGGTCCCACTGGTGGAGGTGCCGGAGGCTGTCCTGGAGCCGGCTGCACCACAGGCTGCTGGCTGGGGGGTTGTTGTCCCGACTGCCCTGGCGGCACTTGTACCGGAGGTTGCTGTGGTGCTGGCTGTGCCGGGGGCTGCTGGCCAGGGGATTGCTGGCCTGGGACCGGTGCCTGTGCAGGTGCCACTTGAGCTCACTGCAGGCAACCATATTCACACATCAACACGTCCATTTGGTCCTGCATACGAGCCATACGATCCAAAAGCTCTTGGTTTTGAAACCTTAAGGCAGGGTTGGGGAACGTCAGGCCCGGGGGCTGTTTAAGACCCGCGAAATCATTTGGTCTGGCCCTTCATGGGTCCTGGCAGATCTCTAGCTCAGAAGGATTTAAGAGTGGCGATTGTCCCCCTCCCGCGGACAGGAATAGCCTCTATTCAAGGCTTGTTTTGAGTTTGTTTTGCCGAGAAAAGGAACATTTCCCCCCCTTGCAGAAGAGTCATTAGCTATGGAGCAGCTAGGACCGCCCAAGAAATTAATTTTTAAGTTGATAATTTTGTATGGCCCGCGAATGATATTATAAATATCCAAATGGCCCTTGGCGGAAAAAAGGTTCCCCACCCCTGCCTTAAGGCATGGATCTCCTCCTCAGCCCCCCCGGTCCGTCGGGCTTGGCTGGCTCGGTAGTTTGTATTCCAGTCGCCCTCCTCTGCATACAAGCCCTCCTCCTCATATTCTGGGACGTCAGGAACAAAGGTGAGCCGCTGCCTGCGCGTTACGTCCCGGGGCAGGCCAGGTTCCGGGGAGCCCAAAGACAACGAGGGGAGAGACCAGTCCGATCCCCCGCAAACTTTCGACTGCACTCCCGTTCCTGCCGTCGCCCGAGCAGCAGCCGCATCCGCCAACAGTTGCTCCTCTGCCCGCCTCTGGTCAGTGAGAGCGCAGTCCGCCTCGAGTTTGGCAGCGGCGGCAGCCGTCACAATTGGTATGGCCGCCTGCTCCAAGAGTATTTGGATTTCCTTGTGCTGGCCCAACAGCGGTTGGATCTGTTGAGCCAGACCCGCAGAGGCAGGACCGAATTCAGGAGTTAGTATCTTCTCAACGTCGGCTGCCGTCGCCGGCGTGAAATCCACAAGAACCAGGACTGTCCTGGCGGCAGTGTTCTGTGCTTCCCGGCGGCATAGGGTGGGATCCAGAACAGTTTGCGGAACCTCTCCCACCAGAGCCCCCACCATTGGGAAACAGAACTCAGGCCCCTGGATCGGGGCCGCCGACTCCTGTTGCGTCCCGCGGAGCATAAGCTCAGCCAACAACCGGGTTAGGAGAGTAAAGTCCTCTTGCGCTGACCGAGCCTTCTCCAGCAAAGTAAAGTCCCAAAAGGTCGTTGTGGGCATGTAGATCAGCGTCCTGAGTCCTCCAGGGGGTTGCTGCTGCCAGGTGACGCCACTGATCAAACACCAGCCCAACCAGCCGAACGGACTGTGCGTAAGTCCGCTGCGCCTCCTCTGACACGCCGAAAGTCAGGGTCCTCGGGGAGCTCGTCCTGCGCCCCAAGCCGAGGAGACGAGTGTCCAGGCAAACCCTCCAGGGCTCCAGCCAAGGTCAACAAGTAAGGATAGGACTAGTGTCCTAATGTAAGCTCTAGCCCTGCAGCGAACCCATAAACAGATTTCAGCAGGCGGCAAATCCACAAAAGCAGTTTTATTGGTTAGAATCGACAGGTTTCAGAAGCCATATTCAAAAGGTCACTAGTAAGGGGCAAAGGCAAGGTGCACAGCATATATGGAAAAACAAAAGGAGATAACTGGTAACCTAGGAAACCCCCCTCCCAGAGGCAGGAAGGAGCACTTGGCGATTCCCACAGTATGGGAATCTATGAAGACTAAACACGGGGCACAGACTGGCCTTGGAAAGAACAGCACAACAGCACCTGGGAGCACCACAATCGCACTACCGCATACCATCCTCATGGCTTGCTCCTGACAGGACTCCAGGCCACAGGGGGCCCAAATCTCTAACAGGAACCAGCACCCCCCTGCTTCTACCCCCCCCCACCCCCAAGGAGGGCAAAAACCCAGCCGATGTCTAAGTCTCTCAGCAGAAAAGCAGCAGAGCAGAAAATTGTTAAATTGCCTCTCCCCCGGCCCCCCTCCCTCCCTCTTGAGGAAGAGCAAAGGGAAAAAGGAGAGCTGTGAGATAAGAGCCGCCTGTGATCAACCTTACAGTCCCACCCTAAGCAGAGCCATGCCACGCCCCCCTTCTAAGCCCCTGCAAGCAGGCAGGCAAGAGCCCCACCCCAGCAGCTGGCAGGAGCCCCATCTGCTCTGACCCAGGGCACGGGTCTGCCAGCGCTCCAGCGGCACCTCAGAAGATCTGGCACCTGCCTCAGGCAGGGTTCAAAATGACCTCGTTGTCCACTTGGGATTCTTTGCCCACTCAGTTCAGCCTGCTGGCACGAGCTGTTGTGGTGGCATGATGTGCTGTGGAGTTGTATGTGGTCAAGATATGACACATGAACCCATGAAGCTGCCCTTCTACTGACTCAGACCCCCCTGGGCCCATCAAAGTCAGTATTGCCTACTCAGACCGGCAGCGGCTCCCCAGGGTCTCAGGAACAGGTCTTTCACGTAACCTACTTGCCTAGTCCCTTTAACTGGAGATGCCGGGGATTGAACCTGGCACCTTCTGCATGCTACGTAGATGCTCTACCACTAAGCCACAGCCCCTCCCCATCATATGAGGCTGCCTTCTACTGACTCAGACCCTTGGTCCATTGACAGGAACGAGCCTGTGGATATTGTGTATTTGGATTTCCAAAAAGCTTTTGACAAAGTCCCCCACCAAAGACTGCTAAGCAAACTTCATAGTCATGGGATAAGAGGACAAGTCCTCTTATGGATTGAGAGCTGGCTGAAAAATAGGAAGCAGAGAGTAGGAATCAATGGTCAGTTCTCACAATGGCGGGATGTGAGCAGTGGGGTGCCTCAGGGATCTGTGTTGGGACCAGTGCTTTTCAACCTGTTCATCAATGACCTGGAGCAGGGGTTAAACAGTGAAGTAGCCAAGTTTGCAGATGACACCAAATTATTTAGGGTGGTTAAAACAAAATAGGACTGTGAAGAGCTCCAGAAGGATCTCTGCATACTGGAAGAATGGGCATTATAATGGCAAATGAGATTCAATGTAAGTGGGCAAAAAATCCCAGCTTCACATATACACTTGATGGGATCTTGGGGTGGTAATGGATAGCTCAATGAAGATGTCAACCCAGTGTGCGGCTGCTGTCAAAAAGGCAAATTCTATGCTGGCCATAATTAGACGAGGAATAGAGAATAAAACTGCTGATATCACTGCCCTTGTACAAATCTATGGTGAGACTACACTTGGAATACTGTGTACAGTTCTGGTCACCACACCTAAAAAAGGATATTACAGAGCTTGAGAAGGTGCAGAAAAGAGCAACCAAAATGATTAGGGGACTAAAGCAACTGTCCTATGGGGAGCGGTTAAGACGCTTAGGGCTGTTTAGCTTGGAAAGAAGGTGGCTGAGGGGAGACATGATAGAGGTATGGAATGGAGAAATAAGAATTTAGGAATATCTGACAAAATAAAAGCGGTAAAGATATTTATTATACCAAAATTAATGTATTTATTTCAGGTTTTACCAATTGAAATAAACCAGAAATACTTTAAATTATGGAATACAAAGATTAAAAATTGGGTATTTGGAGAAAAAAAGTCTAGAATCCAGAAAAAAATATTACACACTCCACAAGAGGAATTAGGATGGGGATTGCCTAATTTGGAATCTTATTTTGAAGCTTTTCAAAAGACTTTGGAATGTTGGAACGATTACTTCTACGAATATATACAATCAGACATAGTCGCATACCTTACTAAGGACTTACCGTGGGATAGTAAAATAAAGGGAATAAAGGACAAGGGGTCTCTGTATATGGAATGGGTAAAAAGCGGGGAAGCCAACCCTAACATAATTCAGAAACTGAAAAATCTGTGCTCCTGGTTAAAGATTCTGTTATGAAATTGTGTTCGGGGGTAGGGTGGGGGAAGGGGGGAGATTAAGGAAATTTATTATTATAGATAAAATTGTAAAGGATTGTATCGTTGAATTAAAAAATTTACTTCAAAAAAAAAACAAAACTTGAATGCAAGGAGCAGGTTTCAGACCAAAAACAACTCAGTTCAAAAGGCTTTATTGACAGATGCAGTTCTGATGCTGATGACATTTCCTCCCGTTTGCGCATCCAGATCGTTAAGGGATAGGCTGGAAAAGTTGGTGCCCAAGGGGGGATACAGGAAAGAAGGGGGCTCCTGGCCTCTGTTGTCCCCCCCTTTCCCGTCTCCAGAAGAAGCAGGCAGAATAGCTGGATGTTTCCCCACCCCCATCTTTATTGATTCATAATGTCTCGGGCAGGCCTGGATAGTATCCCGATAAATAACTGTTAAAAACAAACACAGGCCCAAAGAAAGTGAGGTACAGAGGCTGAAGCGGAAAGTCAGGTGCTCCAGGCCTGGGTGGCGGCAAGCGGGGGGGGGGTAGGGAGGCTCTTTCACACATACAGAAGACGACAAGAAAGGCTCAGCAGACCTGGAGAACTGGTGTCCGGCTACCCAGGCCAACGGGGACATGGTCAGCAGAGCCCAGGAGGCGGACAGCTGGCAGTGGGGAGACGACCCGAGCGCTCGGCCAGGAGCGACAGCAGAAGCGGCTGTGATGGGCCCCAGAGGACCAGGCGGCCGCAGTCTGTTCCTGCCCCGGCGGCAGGTCTGTTCAGCCGGGCCAGGGGCTGGCCCCCGTCTCCAGCGACGGCCCTGGCCGGGCCGGCCACACTCACACATTGTGGGTCCTCTTGGTTAGCTGTGGCTCCTCCCCAGCCAGTTTGGACTTCAGGTGCTCCTTGTAGGAGAGGATGTCGCCCGGCCACTTGGTGATCGTCTGCTTCTCGCACACCCAGATTTCTTGGGCCACCTGGACGAGAGCAGAGATGCATTTGCTCAAGGCACGCCCAATGCACGCCTGCTCCAGACAGAGGCAGCAGAGAGCCCGTCCCTCTTGGTCACCAGCTGGGTCTGGGACCCACAAACTAATGGCCCACTTTAGGCTGCGACTTTGGCCTGCGTGAAGAGTGGGGGAGGGGACTTCAGCCTCCCCCCTCCCAGTTTCCTGAGCTGAAACAGCATTGAGACTGGGGAAGAGATATTTGGCCTGTTGGGAAACCCTCCGGTGCACAACGTGGCTTTCTCCAACAGGCCAAAGAGAATCTCCCTGGGACTGCCACATGGAGGGAAGAGACGGAAACCCTCCCTCCACAGCTGCACACCAAACCAGGCAGTGTGTGCGTGGGAACCAAGAAGAACCCGCAACTCACACAGGATTGGGTCCCCAGCCCCCAGCCTGTGCACTTTTTAATACACCAACGGGCCTTGGTGAAAGTCAAGAAAACCATTCAGGCCATGGCTGCTGGTATTCACAGGTAGAATGCCCAGGATTGTGGAGGTTTCTTGTAGCTGTCAAGGCCAAGCTACTGTTTGGTCTACTGCAGCATTTATATCCCACCTTTCTGCCCAAACAGAACCGTTGACAGATCTCTCTCTTTTTAAAAGCCTCCTTAAGCCGGCGGCTGTTCCACACAGTGAATTCCACCAATCGATGTGTGAACAGGTATTCCTGTTTCTGTCCCGACCGACTGCAAACCAGCTCTTATCAGGAGCCTGAGTTCTTGAGTGGGAGACGGCTCTCTCTTCCAACTCTTCAGCAGCAGTTCACTTAAGAGCCCCAGACTCTGCGCGTGGGCTGAAGCATTTGCAAAGGGCGTTACGGTCCTTGTGGTGGTACCTCCGGCCATCGTCCCAAGCATCTGCCTCTTCCTTTCTTACAGAATCTGCCCAGTGGGCGTTTCCACCCTGCTCCCCACGCTGGCCCACTACGCTCATGCCCCAGACCATGCTTCTGAGAGTTCGTCCCCTGGTTCGATGGCCTACCTTCTCACACTTCCACCAGATGTGTGGAAACCATGAAGAGGCGCCTGGAGGAAGGTTTGGGAGGGATGAAGGTGAACGAGCTGAAACTTAATCCTAACCAAACTGAGATATTTATGATGCGGGGGGGGGGGGGGAGAAGGTCTGACCCAGGATTTGGACACCTCCAGTTCTGGATGGGGTTGCACCCCTCCTACCTAAAGAAGCAGGGATGTGACTTGGGGGGTGCTGCTGGATCCAGGCCTTCTTTGGATAAAAAGTGTCCAAAGGTGACTTTTACCAGCGTTGGCGCTTTACATGGGGCTGCCCTTGAAGACCGTCTGGAAGGTACCACTGGTACAGAATGCTGTGGGTCATGGGGACCAGATCACTCCAGTCTTGTTCCAGATACACTGGCTCCCAGTTTGCTTCCAGGCCCAGCTCAAGGTGCCAGCATTGACCTTCAAGGCCCTATAAGGCTTGGGGCCAGCACACCTGAGCCCTCCCCACCACCCGCTCCTGTCATCGTTGGAGGCCCCTGCCAACTGAGACCAGACAACCCCAGGAAGGGCCTTCTTAGCTGTGGTGCTGAAACTTTGGCACTCCCTCCCAAGAGGGGGACTTGCCTTTCTCCCACCAGTGAGTGAAGACTTCTTGTGTTTGCATAACGCCCCCACCCCCACTAACCTTTCATGGCTCTCTTACCTGGGTCTGTTATACGTGTTTGTCCATTAAGCTGTTTTATTGAATGGTTCAAAGATTTTACATGCGCGTATTTTAAAGGCTGTTTTAATGTCTTAATGTTTGCCAGCTTGGGGATCTTATTTGGGAGGGAAGGCAGCGTACTGATGTTTGAAATAATAGTTAAGCCAAACACCCCTCCCCCCTGGGGGCTCCGCACTTCACCTCCCCCCTTCCCCAACCGACCTGCTGGATGAGCCGGAAGTCATGGCTGACGAGCATCATGCCCCCCTCGAAGTCACTGATGGCGTCTGCCAGGGCGTCGATGGTCTCGATGTCCAGGTGGTTGGTGGGCTCGTCCAGGAAGAGCATGTGTGGGGTCTGCCAGGCCAGCCACGCGAAGCACACGCGGCACTTCTGCCCGTCCGACAGGTTCCGGATTGGGCTGACCTGCCAGATCACGAGGAGGGAGGGTCAGGGCTCGGCTCTCGTGGCCCCTTTCTTAAATGCCCAGGGTAATGCCAATCCCCACTTTGGAGTCAGGAAGCCATTTTTCTTCAGGCCTGATTGGGCCATCTTCTGGGCATGAAGCAGGGGTCATTGGGAGTGTGTGTGTGTGTGTGGGGGAGGTAGTTGTGAATTTCCTTCATTGTGCAGGGGGTTGGACTAGATGACCCTGGAGGTCCCTTCCAGCTCTATATTTCCATGATTCTTTTTCTTCTCCTACAGCCGATGAGGCAGGCTGCCAGCCAGTTGCTGGCACAGGTGGCAGGGCTGAGCGGTGTCTCAGGCCCTCCTGTTGTCTCTCTCCAAAGCCGCCTCCTCCCTGCTTGAGCCCCAGAACCTCTCCTGTCAGGGGTGTGTATTGTGCTTCCTCCAACTGGGAACCAGCACAGACTCCCCTGGCTGAAGCACAAACTACCCGGCCTGAGCAGCCAACAAGAAGGCACAGCAGGAGATTCCAAACCACCTCCAGGGAAGAGCCCCTGGGAGCCTCAGTCCTGACAGCAGCGGGGCAGGGAGCCTCCACACCTGTGCCTCACCCACTGGCTGCCCTCACTTGGGAAGCATTGAAGTAGCACCCCTCCCCCAGCTCCAAGCGACCACAGCACAAGCTGCTGATGGGGGGGTGCTCTCAGGGGCTTGAGCGGTGACAGCACATCTGACGTTCTGCGCAGAGAAGACCCAGGACAGACACCCGGGGGGGGGGGGGGGCTCTCTTTCCAGTCCCAAAGCTCAGCTGTCCTCCTCAGGCCCCTCAAGAAAACACCTCTCCCCTTTCGGCTGCCAAAGATGGCCAGATGCCATAGCCCCCCCCCCCACAACCCACCTGCTGCTTCCCTGTCAGCCCGTAGCGGCCAATGATCTTGCGCATCTCCTCTTTCTCCTTGATCTCTGGGTAGCACTTCATCATGTACTCCAGGGGGGAAAGATCCAGGTCCAGCTGCTCTTGCAAGTGCTGGAGGCAGGGAAAAGAGAGGGGTGAGGGAGGCCCCCCACACCAAGCAGCAGGCCCTCCAAGCCAGAGCAGCAGGGGCCTGGCGCCTTTCGCAGCAAGGTCCCGCCACTGCCGCTTGGGAAGGGCCCCCAGAGGCAGGAAGGAAACACGACCCCCCCGCCTCCTCCGTTCTCACCCCCCCACACACTAAGGAGCGGGCAGAAGGCTTCCCAAGAACACCTGGTGGTATCTGCCAATCTTGACGTGCGAGTGTTTGCGGATCATCCCGTCAGTGGGCAGGAGCTGAGAAGGTATAAGAGGTGCCGTGAGCACAGAAACCCAGTCTGGGGGCTGGCCAACCAACCGGCCAGCCCCCCGCCCCCCCCACTTCCTCCCCCGCCAGCCAGGAGCTCCGAGGGCAGCGGAGGGCACTCACCTCACCCGTGAGGAGCTTGAGCAGAGTGGACTTTCCGGCTCCATTCGGCCCCACCAGCGCCACCCGTGTATCCAAATCAATCCCAAACTCCAGGTTGGTGTAAATCCAGGGCTAAAACCACAGAGATGCAGGCTAGAGCAGGCCACTCCATGAGATACGTTCTCCTGACGCCCCCACTGTAACGGACTGGATTTCGGCCCGTAACTTCAGAGAACTATGAACTGAAAATAGCTCAAGGCTTTGCTCTTGGCCGCTATTCACAGCATCACAATCCTCCCCGTTTTATCAAATTAGAAAAGGCTTAACGCCTGTTCTAGCCGTTTTGATAGTACAATATTTTTCTCAGGACATAGGTCCTTCGTTTCTCTGTTTAGGTAACCAGCAAATGAATTGACACCTGTGTGAATCTTTCTAACTTTTATTAACAAAAGGAAAGGTTCTTTTTAATAAACAAGACGGTATAACATATAATACTAATATTATTGAACTTATACATAATGTAATTAAGCAGGCAAGTATAATCAATTCTCTTAACATTATTTTAATGCATATTAAAACTAGTTGTCTGTTAGAATAAATCAGAATTCAGTCTCTTATTCTTTGCTCTTAAGGAATATCAATTAAGCCAAAAGGATCCCTATATCTTACCAAGCAAGGGTCCTTCAATCTCTGAGCTTCAGTCCAAGGAAATCTAATTTGGTCCTCAGATTCATGCATAGTTATAGCAAAACTTATCTATCTGATCAATCTCTGAAGTCACTTATCACAATCATGTGACTATTGCTAAATACCTGGTTGGCTATCATAATAAGCAAGTCAGCATACACACCTGCTCACTTTATCACATGATCAATACATATCTGAAAGAGCTAGATAAAAGACCAGAAACTATCTCATCAAAATAACCTTTTAAAACTTTCCCAAAAACTTCCCCCATTACATCAGCTAAAAACTAAAACTGCAAGCAAAGGATGACATAGCAAACAGGTGTTTCCTTGTACTGGGGATGAGATCATTGCTACTGCAACACCACCATTGCCACTCACCCCATTCTTGGTGTACTGGAAGCTCACGTTCTGCACCATGATGACAGGTGGGGGGATCTTCCCACAGGAAGGGAAGTAAAATGAAAGCGTCTGGAGAGAGAGGTGGAGAGAAGAGCCCGTTGACCCTCTGAGCTAAGGGCCAAGCCTGCCGTGTCCCAGGGGGCCTCAGCTTCCATCCCCCCCACTCTCCACCATCTCGCCTTGCCCTTACCTTATCGCTGATCACCCGTTCCGTCAGCCCTGACGCCATCATCTTCTGGAGCGTCTTCTCCTTGCTCTGTGCCTGGCGGGCTAACTTGGCGCTGCCGTGACCAAAGCGCGCAATGTAGTTCTGCAACAGGCCAAAGACGCCTCTGTTGGCATGGCAGCTAACCGTGCGGCCCCACCCCAAAGCAGGCACCAAATGTTGCCCTCTACAGGCCAAACGAGAGGTCGGCCGCAGCTGGGACAGGAGCGCTACCTTCATGTGGGCAATCTGATCCTGCTCCCAGTGGAACCTCTTCATCTGGTTCTCCTCCAGCTCTAGGCGGGTCTTGACGTACTGGTCGTAGTTGCCCTAAAGGAGAGGAGCAGGAAAGCAACCTTGAGTCTTCTGAGATACGATCCCACCGCTGCCGCTCTTGGAGCTCTGACCCACAACGGGACGTGGGAGGCAACTCCAAGTCAGGCCCACACCTTCAGAGCAGCGGAGGCCCTCTAGACGGCCAACCCAAAGCTTAGCCCCTTCTCCAGCCCCCTGGCTCACCGTGTAGTACTTGAGTTTGCGGTTGTGCATGTGAATTATGTTGGTGCAGACCCCGTTGAGGAAGTCCTGGGAGTGAGAGATCAACACGAGGATGCGCTTGAACCTGCAAAGCCAAGGCAAGCCTGAGGGGACGCATCCAGACAGACCAGGGGAGGGAGTGTTCAGCACTGGAGCCCGCCCCAGGGCGCCTCGGCCACAGCCACACCACTCACGTCTTCAGCTCCTCCTCCAGCCACACGCAGGCATCCAGGTCCAGGTGGTTTGTGGGCTCGTCCAGAAGCAGCATGAATGGCCGGATGAACAAAGCCCTACAGAGGAGAGCAAGAAGAGGCTGGGAGGAGGGGTCCTACCCAGCGAGCAGGGTGGGGTGGAGGAGGGAGGAAAAGCAGCCCCCCCACCAGCCGCCTACCTGGCAAGAGCCACCCGCATCCGCCAGCCCCCACTGAAGTCCTTCAGCTTCTTCCTTTGCATGAGGGGGGTGAAGCCCAGGCCGTGGAGGATCCGGGAGGCGCGCGTCTCAGCCTTGTCCGCGTCAAGCTCTTCCAGCCGCTCGTAGAGCTCCATCAGCTTCTCACATTCGGCTTTGCGAGGCAGGGGGGAAAAACAGTCAGCGGGGGCATCCCCACCTCTGGAGATCCCCATGTTGCCACTCAGGCACAGAAAAAAAGCACACACACCCTCCCCCAGGTGCACCCCAGGGAGCCTGTGCTGTTACCATCCTCGTGAGCAAGCCGCTCGGCTTCCCGCTCTAGCATGGCTCTTTCCGTGTCCACCTCCATGACGCACTGCAGCGGCGTCTTCTCACTGGGCGGCATCTCCCGCGTCAGGTGGTAGATGTCTATGTGCTCTGGGATGGGCACCTCCCGCTTCCCAATGGCAGACAGCAACATGGACTTTCCTAGAAAGGCCAGAGGGAGGGATCAGTCTAACAGAGCAGAACGGTCTCTGTGATCCAAGTACAGACAGGGACTTGCCAGTACCACCTCCAGACAAGGACGGGGAGCCCACTGTGCCCATAACACTCAAAGGGCACTAGAAACACTAGAAAAGACTGGGCACTCCACCTGCAGATCGCAAGACCACCCAGCGCCCCGCCCCCATCCTCCTCCTGTCAGAGTGAAAAGAACCAGAGGAGTTGGAAGGGGCCACACAGGTCAGCTGGTCCAAGAACCTGAAGAGTTCAGTGCCATAGCCGGGCCTGAGGACTGCTCGGCCCAGTGCCCATTGGTACCCTCATCGGAAGCCAGCTGGTGCCCTTTCCTGCAAGTCAACCGCCCTACACAGGACCAAACACCAGGGGCCAGCAGCCCACCCTCTCACCCTCAAAAGCTTCCTCAGGTGTGTGTGTAAAGTGCCGTCAAGTCGCAGCCAACTTATGGCGACCCCTTTTTGGGGTTTTCATGGCAAGAGACTAACAGAGGTGGTTTGCCAGTGCCTTCCTCTGAACAGCAACCCTGGACTTCTTTGGTGGTCTCCCATCCAAACACTAACCAGGGCTGACCCTGCTTAGCTTCTGAGATCTGATGAGATCAGGCTAGCCTGGGCCATCCAGGTCTAAGACTTTTGGAGACTGAATCCAATCAAAACACATGTTGAGAAAACAAACCAGAATTGCCACTACAAGAGCTAATTCGGCCCTCCTGGGACCGCTCTGACTTGAGGCCCCCCCTGCTGCCCAATGAATCGAAGATGGCTCCTTTTCATTTTGGTTCTTACAGCCCTGCGAGGTAGTGGAGCTAAGAGAACAGGGCTGGACCGAGATTGGAACCCGCCCCTTCCCAGTCCGGATCCAACATGCTGAAGACCAGGCTGTAAGTGAGGAACGGGCCAATTGCGGGGGGGGGGGGGAGGGGGAGGAGAGCTGGGTGGCAAACCTCAGTAAGGACGGGTAATTTTCCCATTTGCTTCACACTCCCCCAGCCCAGATTATGGGGGGGGAAGATAGAAAGCCCTTCCTGAAAGGACAAACATTCTGCTAAACGAACACGAAAGTTTCCTGCTGGAGAACGAGCTCCTCTGTAACGTTAAGCAATGCAAAGCCCCCAACCCTCTCCTCTGTGAAGTCTGGCCGCTTTAACAGCAGAGGGCCCAGGACCAGTCGCTGCTGCTGCCGGCGCAGAAACCGAGGGCCTCGCTCGTGTGAGGGGGGGGGGCTGGGGGGGGGAGAACTGCCCCCGCCGGAGGCCGCTGCTCACCGGTGCCGTTGAGGCCGATGAGGCCGTAGCGCCGTCCGGAGTTGAGCTCCAGCGTGGTGTCGCTGAGCAGCTCCTGCCCGTGGAAGGTGAGCGAGAGGCTGATGATGTGGACGTCGGTGCTGTTGGGGTGGGAGGCCAGCGCCCCCGTCACCGCCCGCGCCGCCGCCTTCCGCAGCTCGAACTCCTCCAGGGCCCGCGCCGCCGCGTCCACCTCTGCCGCCGCCGCCGCCGGTGGGGAAGGGGCCGTGAGAAGGGGCGGGCGCCGCGCGCAGAGAAGCCCCTCTCCCCCCCCCAGCCCCCTCCCCGAAAGAAGGATGCCTCCACCTTGGCCCCCGTCCCCCCACCCACCCAGCCGCATGCGGAGGGAGGGAGGGGGGGCTGCGGAGGGGAGTCTGCCGCCGCCGCCGCCGCCGCCCCCCCCGGGCTCTCTCACCGGCCTCGCCGGCGCCGTCGGCGGCGTCGCGCTTGAGCTCCATCTCGGCCTCGCTGTTGTCGTCGGGGCCGCGCTTGGGCCGCTGCCGGGCCTTGGCCGCCTCCTTCTTCTTGGCCGCCTTCTTCTTGGCCAGGTCCGACGGCATCGCGGCGCCCGACCCGGAAACCCCGGACCCCCGCTGCCGGCACGAGGGGAGGGGAGGGGGGAGTCAGAGGGCCCCCTGCAAGAAGCCCACCCGCCCCGCCCCACTCCGCCCCACCCACGCCGCCTCCCGGCCCAGGCCGCGGCGAAGCGCCGGGTGCCCTGTCCGCCCGCCCGCCCGCCCGCCCGCCGGGCCCCACGGCCTCCCTGCAACCCGCCGGCCACGCCGCCTGCCGCCCGGGCGAGGGGGGGGGAGGAGGCGTCCCCCGCCGCCCGACCCTCCCTCCCTCACCGGGCTGCTGTTGTTGCTGTTGTCCTGGCGGCGGCGGCGGCCTCCCTCCTCTCCTCTCCTCTCCCCTCCGCTCCCCTCACGGATACCGGCCGACGGGGCTCGGCGGGTTCCTCGTCTGTCGCCACAGGACAGCGGCTGCCGCGTGCGCACGCTCCGCCCCCTCCGGCGCCGCCGCCAATCGCCGCCTGCGACGTCAGCGCACGCCGGGCCCCGAGCGCCGCTGGGAAAAGGAGTCGGTCGGCGGGCGCGCTCCTCGCCGCCGCACTACAAGGCCCGGCCTGCCCCGCGGCCGGCCGCACGGCACGCTGGGAAATGTAGTCCGCCCGCCCAGCCCAGCCCAGCCGGCGGGGCTGCTTCCCCTTTCTCGGGGGCTCTGCGCGCGTGTGGACGTGGCGCGCGCGGGTCAGGCGCGCCCTGTTTTTAAGGGGGGGAGGGGGGGCCGGCCAGGGGCGCGACTGGCTCGCTCGGGCGGGGCTCCTTTCCTGCGGGGCCCCCTCCCCCACACCCGTGCGGAGCGGACGGCGGCCAGCGGGCCCCCTCCGCCCGCAGCGGTGGTTCCGGGGGTGGGCAGGCCCGTCGCCCGCCCGCCCGCCCGCAGCCCCCTTGGGCCCGCTGGAGCGGCGCGGGGGCCCCGTCGGGTGAGAGGGGGTCGGGGGAGGGTCGGCCCGTCCCTCCCTCCCTCCCTCCCTCCCTCCCTCCCCGGCAGGCTCGAGCGGCGGCCCCGCCCCCCGGGGTCCCCGCTGGTCGTCCGTGTGCCGCGGGTGGGTGGGTGGGTTGCTTGGGTGGGGGTCTTGCGATGCGGGGGGCGGCGGGGGCGGCGGCGTCGGTGCGGCCGGCGCTGCCGCTGCTGCTGGGCTTGTCGCTGGGCTGCAGCCTGAGCCTCCTGCGCGCCTCCTGGAGCCAGGGGGGGCCCCCCGACGGCCCCCAGCCCCCCTGCCTGCACCCCCCCGACCGCCCCGCCGCCCCTCCCCGGGAAGAGGACTTCCGGCCCCGCATCGTCCCCTACTACCGGGACCCCAGCAAGCCCCACAAGAAGGTGCTCCGGTAAGGCTGCCGCGGGCGGGGGGCCGGGGGGGGGTCTGCCCGCCGGGAGGGGGCCCGGGCAGGGGGGGCCCCCGCGCCCAGCGGTTCTGGAGTGCTGTGCCTGGACAGCAGCCCTGTCAGGTCGGCCACTGTCGTCCCCTGTATTCTGGGGGGGGAGGGGGATGGGAGGGGGGAAGGAGGCCCCGTTCATGGCCGAGGCGGGATTGAACGGGACCGTCCCGGGCAAGGGCCCCGGGGGGGGGGCGCAGCACGCAGACCCCTCCCTTGGCCGCGGCTTCCCTCCGCGCTTGGAGGCCCGTGTGGGGAGCGGGGCTGCACGGCAGGGGGGCCTGGCGGGGCTGGCGGGGCTGGGGGCCCCTCTGCTGGCCCCACGCGCACACGCGCGCGCTGCCCCTGCCCGCCTCACTGGAGCGCTGCTGCTGCTGCTGCTGCTGCTGCTGCTGCATCCTGGACGGCGTGGTGTCCTGAGCCGCCCTGCTTTCGCGGGCCGAGCGGGCGGGCGGGCGGGCGAGCGGCGGGGCGCTGGGTTTCTGAGCGGCTCAGGGAGGTTTGGCGGGTGCCGCCCGGTCCCGTCCCGTCGGCCTGCGAGAGCTGCCGTAGGCTGCTCCCCTCGGCAGCCGGCCTGACCGATCGCGGCCCGTGGTGCAGAAGACCCCCCTGGCCCCCCTGTCGGGCGCAGGCCGTCTTGCCGGGGCCAGGAGCCCCCACCGCCCACGGGGCCCGATGAACACCGCGGCCTCTTTCCCCCCCCCCCCCCGCCCCGCAGGACGCGATACGTGCAGACGGAGCTGGGCTTCCGCGAGCGCCTCTTTGTGGCTGTGCTGAGCTCGAAGGCGACCCTGAGCACCTTGGCCGTGGCCGTCAACCAGACCGTGGCCCACCACTTCCCGCACCTGCTGTACTTCACGGGCCTGCGCGGCGCCAAGGCGCCCCACGGCATGACGCTGGTGTCCCACGGCGACGAGCGCCCCGTCTGGCTGATGTACGAGACGGTGCGCTACATTCACCAGCACTTGGGGGGCGACTACGACTGGTTCTTCGTCATGCAGGACGACACCTACGCCCACGCGGAGCAGGTCAAGGCCCTCGTGAGCCGCCTCAGCATCGACCGGGACGTCTACCTGGGGCGGGCGGAGGAGTTCATCGGGGGGGACGAGCGGGCCCGCTACTGCCACGGGGGCTTCGGCTACCTGCTTTCCCGCAGCCTGCTCCTGAAGCTGCACCCCTACCTGGACAGCTGTCGCAACGAAATCCTCAGCGTGCGCCCGGACGAGTGGCTGGGGCGATGCATCGTGGACTTCCTGGGCATCAGCTGTGTCTCGCAGCATCAGGTACCGCCCCTGAGGCGCCGAGGTGGGGCTGGCTGGCGGGGCTGCTGTTGGGGGTCAGTGTGGGGATATGAGGCTGGCTTGGTGCCCACCTCTCTGGCAAGCATCTGGATCCAGGTGGAACCTGCAAAGCGTGGCTGGCAGCCAGGGGTAAAGGCCCTGTGCTGCAGCTCTGTGGGTGCACCTGCCAGCACCCTGGCTCATTCGGGAGGTCTGTCGTTGCAACAGCTAAGCGGCAGGGGGTCTGTATGGGCACAGAGCAGGCTTAAAGGGGTAACGCTCAATGCCAGGAAGCAGTGAGAGTTCCACGCAGGGAGGAGGGTTGGAAGGCAGGGCATCTGGCGGGGGCAGCCCCACGCAGCCTGTTGCAGTCAGAGTAGCCCCCAGCAGGTTGCTCATGGCAGTTGTTTTTGTGGACTACAGCTGTCTTCTTTGTCCTGTGTCCACTGATCCCCAGCCCGAGCTCAGGATAGTGAAAAGCGAAGGGAAAGGAGGCATTTCTCCCCGTCAGACCCAGGCAGCCGCATCAAAAGCCACCAGGCAGGTGTTGAGGTGGAGAAGGACATAAGAGGTGTGACTAAGGCAGAAATTGTTGTAATATTGGGTGACCAAAGGTTGAGTGGGAAAAGACTCAATTAAGTATGCTTGTAAAGTGCCGTCAAGTCGCAGCTGACCCCTTATGAGGTTTTCAAGGCAAGAGACTAACAGAGGTGGTTTGCCAGTGCCTTCCTCTGCACAGCAACCCTGGACTTCCTTGGTGGTTCCTCATCCAGATACTAACCAGGGCTGACCCTGCTTAGCTTCTGAGATCTGACGAGATCAGGCTAGCCTGGGCCATCCAGGTCAGGGCGCCACTTCACAATGGTGAAGAATAAATCCTGCCTGAACTTCTCACGGGTTTTGAACAGTTTACTGGGTCAGTGGATTGTGTGAACTGCTGTGGATGCGATGAACCTTGAATTCAGCACCTGGCAAAGCTCCACAGACAATGTTGGTTCCCAAACTGGTTAAAAGGCAGGCCAGGTGGCAGAAGCCCACCCCCCACCCCCCGATCTCGTCAGAATCTCAGATTCTGAGATCTGACAAGATCAGGCTAGCCTGGGCCATCCAGGTCAGGGCCAATTAAGTATAGAAATTGTTTTATTTTAAGGCACTAATGTCTGTATTAAAAACAATAAAAGCTATATTAAAAGAAAACACAATTGGCAAGTGCTACAGGTTGATAAACTTGTAACGAGCAAAGGCTTCCCCCCGTAACTCCAGAGAGCTGTGAACTGAAAATAACTCAGGGCTTTTGCTCTTGGCCTGCTCTTCACAGTATCACAATCCTCCCCGTTTTATCAAATTAGAAAGGGCTGCCACCTTCTCCAACTGCTACAGGTTGATAAACTGAAACCACAATCCAAACGCATTTTGGCCCCCTGGCCCTCATCAATGGCCTAATACAATCACTTATAATGCACACGTAAGCATCATTCAGTGTGTATAACAGTATTATAGTGGAATTGTAACAAACTAGGTATGCGTGTAGGGAAGTCTTCCAATTTGGCTCTGTGCTCAATATATTCTATAAAATTAAAGAGCCGACTGGCGTGGAATACATACTACTTGTTCTATTTCTGGGCTGTGTTAGCCTTCCATACAGACCGTTTATCTGGTTGATACAGGTATCCGCACCTTGTGTGAAAGATCTGGAGTTAAATCCTTTTAGTCACCGATACAGATGAGAGTCTTCCCATCCAAAGCATGTTCCAAAAGGCTGGGGGGGGGGGTCCCCCACTGCGATTGCTAGTGCGCTGGAGTGGCTTCAAGGCTCGGCAGTGAGAATTAGGCCCCACTTGCCATGAAGGCTAGTACAGGCCGTCTCACAGCCTGCACTGGGCTGGGGTCTCCCCACCCCCAAATTGCCAGAGGGATGCTGTGGGCAGAGTATGGAGAGAGGGGCCTGGGGGTTCCAACCCCCACTTGGCCATGGGGCAGTCTGGCTGGAGGGTTCTTGTTAATTCTTTGCCCAAGGCGTGAGTCTCAAATGACTGGGGGTGGGGGCTTTGCCTGGAGTGTGTGTGGTGTTCATCATAAACTGGGGAAGTTGTGGCCCCCGCAGAGGACCACAACGTTTGTCTCTCTTCCCCCCCCCCCCACCCAGGGCCAGCTGTACCTGACTTATGAGCTAGCTAAGAATGCAGACCCAGAGAAGGAAGAGGGGCAGGGCCTGTGGGGGGCGGTCACGGTGCACCCCGTCACGGAGGCCTCCCTCATGTACAGCCTGCACAAGAGGTTCAGCAGGATCCAGCTGGAGAAGACCTACCGAGAGATTGAACAGCTGCAGGTAGCAGGGGCTGGGGGGGAGAGGCCTATGGATGGAACTTGGCGGGGAGGGTGGGGCGGGGGGTGACGGGGTTCTGATTCCCGAGGCCTGGTGCCAATTCTCTTTCACACACGGGCTGGCGTGGCCCCTGGGAAACCCCAGCAGTCCGGGTCTGCGTTGGGAGCAGGCTGGGCCGTGGCCTGCAGGCACCTGCTTTAGGGAGAGGGGGAGTGGGGGCGGGGGCAGAGGGAGAAGGATCCTGTCCTGGGCACACCACCCCAGCCATGCATGGGATGCTTAAAAGAGGGTGGGTGGGGACCTTCTAAGCGGAAGTTGAAGGCATTGTCTTGTCCGGCCTTGACCAGAGGGAGCCGTTTGGCACCTCAAAGGCTAACAGATTGATGCAAACGTTACCTTTTGTCGGCTCAAACCACTTTGTCAGGGGCTCACACGGGGAGGGGTTGTGGGCCCCACAGCAACTTTGCCCTTCCGGGCCCGTCTTGCTTCTGTTGCAGCAGAGTAGCACGGCTGTTCCAGCAAACCATGGGGTCCCCCTTTCGTGACCAGGGCTCCTGCCCAGAAGGCCACCTTGTAACGGACAATGTCTCTGCCCGTAACATTCAGAGAAATGTGAACTGAGAATAAGTCAAGGCTTTGCTCATGGCTGGGATTCACCGTATCAAAATTTTCCTTGCTTTATCAAATTAGAAAAGGCTTACACTTCTTCCAACCTTTTGATAATACAATTTATTTTCCAGGACTGTGGGTCCTTTATTTCTCTGTTCAGGTAACCAGCAAATGAATTGACACCTGTGTGAATCTTTCTTTATTGAAAAAGGGAAAGATTCGTTTTATTAAACAAGACAGTATAAAATGAAGAACTAACATTGAACTCGTACAGAATGTAATTAAGCAGGCAAGCACAGTCAAATCTCCTAACATTGTTTTAATGCATACTAAAACTAGTTGTCTGTTAGAACAAATCAGAATTCAGTCACTTATTCATTGCTCTTAAGGAATGTCAAATAAGCCAAAAGGATCCCTATATCTTACCAAGCAAGGGTCCTTCAATCTGATAGCTGAGCTTCAGTCCAAGGAAAATCTGATCAATCTCTGAAGTCACTTATCACAATCATGTGGCTATTTCTAAGTACCTGGTTGGCTATTATAATATGCAAATCAGCATAAACACATCTGTTCGCTTTATCACATGATGAATACATTTCTGAACTAGCTAGATAGAAGACCATAAGCTGTCTCATCAAAATAACCTTTCAAAAACTTTCCCAGATTACATCAGCTAAATATGTTCCCAGGCCTAAAACTGCAAGCACAGGATGACGTAGCTACAGGTGTCTCCTTATACTGGGGCTGAGATAATTGCTACTGCTACAACCGCATGAGAGAGCGTGCTTGGCCCAGTCTATGTCTTCCCCCTGCGAGGAATTCCCACAGGGTGCAGGGACAGGCCGTGGTCATCTGATGTGGGATCTAAGGTCCTCCTAGTTGTCTGTAATACACACAGAACAATGAAGAGAACGTTTGAGAACCCGGGTAGGGGAAGGGTTATAGCTTAGGAATGTTTCAACTGACCCCTGTTGGGTTTTGTGGCTTTTTAAAACCTTCTTTTTCCAGCTGCCGAGTCCCCCCACCCCACTCAGCTGTGGGTATATTTCTGCTGACAGAAGTTTCACTTCACGCCGCTGAAGAAGTGGGATCTAGCCAACAAACACATGCTTTATGCATCAGTAGATGTCTTCCTATCTGAGATGCTCCCTGCGAAGCGTTCCCTTGCCTTTGGCCTTCCAGAAGACAACCTTGATGACTTGGTTCAGTGGGGGGGAGGGGGGTGTTTGAGAGAGCTGGACAGCTTTGGAAGACCACTGGCGGGCAGTCGCAGCTCAAGCCAGAGGAAGCGCATGCTGGCTGAACCGGTCTCCTCTTTCCTGGCAGGTGCAGATCCGTAACCTGACCGAGCTGATGCCGGCAGGCGAGGCTGGCCTGACGTGGCCTGTGGGCATCAACGCCCCCTTCGTGCCCAAGTCCCGCTTTGAGGTGATCGGCTGGGAGTACTTCACCGAGCAGCACTCCTTCTCCTGCCCCAGCGGGGCCCCCAAGTGCGAGCTGGTGGGGGCCAGCAAGGCGGACGTGGGCGACATCCTGCAGGCAGCCCTGGAGCAGCTGAACCGGCGCTACCAGCCGCGGCTGCGCTTCCACAAGCGGCAGCTGCTGAACGGGTACCGCCGCTTTGACCCCACCCGGGGCATGGAGTACCAGCTGGACCTGCTGCTGGAGGCGGTCACCCAGAAGGGCCGCCGGCACCTGCTGGCCAAGCGGGTGAGTCTGCTGCGCCCCCTCAGCAAGGTGGAGATCATCCCGATGCCCTACGTGACGGAGGCCACCCGGGTGCAGCTGGTGCTGCCACTCATGGTGCAGGAGCGGGACTTTGCGGGCAGTTTCCTCGACACGTTCGCCATGAATTCCCTGGACACGCACGACAACGTCGGGCTCCTGCTGCTCTTCATCTATGACCCCTACGATGCCCAGCGGGTCAGTCAGGTGGACGTCTTTGCGGGCGTCAAAGCCATGGTGGCCGAGCTGGAGAAACGCTACGCGGACGTGAAGATACCCTGGGTCAGCGTCAAGACGGAGGTGCCTTCCCAGGTGAAGCTTATGGACATGGTCTCCAAGAAGCACCCTGTGGACACGCTCTTCTTCCTGGTCAGCGTCTGGACGGAGGTGACGGGGGAGGTCCTGAACCACTGCCGCATGAACGCCATCGGCAACTGGCAGGTCTTCTTCCCGGTCCACTTCCAGGAGTTCAGCCCTGTGCTGACCTACCGAGGGGAGCAGGCCGCCGCCTCCTCCTCCTCCGGCACGGACTTCCTGCGGGATGGGCACTTTGACCGGCATCCCTTTGCCGAGGCCTGCTTCTACAACTCAGACTACATGGCCGCCCGCACCAAGCTGGCCGCGGACATCCTGGACCGGGATGAGGTGCTGGAGGGCCTGGAGGTCTTTGACGTTTTCCTGCGCTACTCGGACCTCCACCTCTTCCGGGCTGTGGAGCCGGGGCTGGTCCAGAAGTACGTGCTGAGGAGCTGTGACCCGCGGCTGAGCGAGGAGCTATACCACCACTGCGTGCTCAGCAACCTGGAGGGGCTGGCCTCCCGCTCCCACCTGGCCATGGCCCTCTTTGAACAAGAGCAAGCCAACAGCACCTGAGGGGCGGGGAGGAGGGGGGGTTATCCGAAGAACCATTAAAGCTATGCGGTGAGGCCGAGGCCCTGGCGTCCATCGTCCGTTGTGTCTGTTCCTGCTGGGCACTGGTAGGGGTGGGGTTGCAGAATTTGAACTGGGGGGGGGGGGCTGGCTGTGCAACCAGCTGACTGTGGTACTGGGCTTCTGTCCCCCCCTCCCCCCAACCCTGACATGCACGGTGCTGGTCTGCTTCGAATGTGCAAGCGTGGAGTTGTGGTTCAGAGCGGTGGACTCGGGCTGGTTCCCCCACGTGAGCGGTGGACTGGGTTGGTTTCTCTATTCCTCCACACGAAGCCAGCTGGGTGACCTTGGACCAGTCACACACTCTCAGCCCCACCTACCTCACAGGGTCTCTGTTGCAGGGAGAGGAAGGGAAGGTAGAGAAAGTTGGTGTATAAAAACCAACTCCTCCTTCAAATGCTCCGATTCTTGGATTTGGGTTTTGTTCTGAATTACAGCCACGCACCATTTAGGTTGCTTCCAAGAGGCCTGGGTCTGAGTGGAGAAGCTGGAGTGGCCTCGGTGGCAGATTGGCTGAGCCCCCGGTGGCTGCTCTTTGTGTGTGTGTGTGTGGGGGGGGGAAAGACTTGTGCAGAGGCAGGGGGCTGCCCTGTAGGGAGCAAAGCAGTGCTCGCCCCCAGGTTCTCTGCCAGCCCTGCCCCTGGGGAGGGTCCCCGGCTGCTTCTGCAGGCAATGCCCTGGCCAGGGGGCAGCCAGGCTGCTCCCGTCCCTGCCCTTTCTCCAGGGGGGCAGTGGGCCACGCTTGGCCCGAGGGGCAGAGGGGTTGGTGCTGGGGGCCACTGATGGCTGGCTGTTTGTGTGGGAGGGCTGAATGCTTAGTGTGATGGGGGGGGGGGGGGCTTGGGCTGGCCCTGGAAAATGGTTCAAGCAGACCCGAGGAGCCTTTTTCACACACTGCCTCCGGTTCTGAATGTGGACTGCCAGGTGTCCCAAAATCAAAGTGGCTACTTTGGGGCTTCCTGGTTGGAGGGTGGGGTGGGGTGGGGTGGGGGGATCCTCCTGGGGCTGGGGGCTGCTGCTGCAGCACTCAGGAAAGGAAGAATTTCTCCGCACCTTTGGCCCCTGGGACCTGCTGCTCCAACAGGTAGGGCCGCTTTGCAGTGGGGGGGGGCGGGGTTACACCAATGAAGGAGGGGCAGATTTCCTGGGCTGGCCAGCTCAACGGAGCCTCCCTGGGCAGAGGCAGTGTACCTGTGACTACCAGCAGGGGGCGGCGCTCGCCGCTGTGGGGGACGCCGGGCTGGAGCACGCGGACTTGCCCCCCCCCTCCGCCGCCTCTGTTCCGAATTGGGGGGCGGGGGGGGCGAGGAAGGCTCCCGGCGTGTGTCTCTCTCTCCCCCCCCCCCGACGGAGCTTCCCCGCAGGCGGGGGCTTCCGTCAGAGCCGCTCAGCCCGCACCGGCGCGGGGGGGGGGACGCGCGCCCCCCCGTCGCTCCCTCCCTCCCTCCCTCCCTCCCTCCGCATCGCGCAGGCGCCGGGCGGGCGGGGGGCGGGCGGGCAGCGGGGGTCCAAGTCGCCGCGGAGCGCCCGCCGGGCTGGCGAGGTAGGCGGCGGGGCGGCCAGCGTGGGGGGGGGGCGTCGCCCGGCAGCCCCCCCCTCTTCCCCCCCGACCCCCCCGGTGCTGCAGCCGCCGCCGCCTCCCTGGCGGCCCGGGGGGGCCCGAAGGCGCCCCGCTGCCCCCCTGGCCCCGGGGGGGGGTGGCGGGGGGGGCTGGCCCTACTGGCGGGGGTCCCGCCGCCTGCCCTGGGCGGGGGGGGCGGGGGGGGCGCGGGCTGGAGAGCGGCGGCCCCCCTGGCGGGCAGCTGGGACCCCCTCCTGGGGGCCTGCGGAAGGGGGGCCGCGGGCATCCCTCGCCCCAGGGAGGGCATCCACAGCGGGGGGTGGGGGGTGGGGGGGGTCCCCTTCCTTCCTTCCTTCCTTCCTTCCGGTGGTTTTGCTCCGCTTTCCCTGAGACTTGTCAGCCTCCGTCTTGGGGAGAAGAGGGGGGCTGACAGGTGGGGGGTGGGGGCCCCGAGGGCGCCAGGGGTGGGCCCTCTCGCGGGGGGGTGAAGTGGGGGTGGCCCCCGGCCCCCGCGAGGGCCGCTCGCCCTGGCTCCAGGCCCCCACCTGCGCCGGCTCCGCTCGGGCCCGGGCTGACCGTCCAGCCCCAGCTGTGTGGGGACCGGGAGGGAGGGAGGCCTGCCTGGCCAAGAGGGCAGCAGGGGCTGAAAGCCCCTGGCAGGGGCCGCTTCACCTGTGCAATGCTGCACTGCTTGAAGGCCGGCAGGCCGGAAGGCATCCCCGTGATCTGGGAGGCAGGAGGTACCTCGCCTCCTTCCCTGGGTGGGCCTGGCAACCAGGGGGCAAGAGGACGGCTCCTCTCCTGGATCCACGAGGGGCTACGTGGCAGGGAGCAGGGGGTCGGTGCACGGGGGGGGGGGGGGAAAGAGAGCAACAGGGTCCAGCAGGGCCCTCTCTGCGTGGGCTCCGGAGCTCTTTCATTTGTTCCTCATGGATCTAAAGGAAGCGCAGAAGTGGGCAGGACTGCAGATCCCACTGGATTATAAAGGGGGGTCACAAAGAGCAACCAGAGGAGCTCCTCCACCCCGGGGGAGGATGTCGGTGCAGCAGAGGAGGGGCCACATTCCCCCTTGGGGTCAGAACTGGCTGAGAGGGGCCTTGGGGCGGTCGGGGGTGGCTCACTGTAAACGCCAAGCCGCACACGCCCCCCCACCGGTGTGCAGCAGCACTGAACAACCCCTGGGCCAGGGACTGGTAGGAAAGGGGCTGGATAGGAAATAGCCAGCAGTGCCAAGCCCATGTCTCGATCTGTGGGGTGCCCTCGCCTGGGGTCCTGTCCGCTGTTCTGGTCTCTCAGAAAGGGCACCGCAGAGGTAGGGAAGCAGCCGAGAGATGGGGGAATTCCTGGCTTGCAGAAAAGCCTAAAGAGTTAGCTGTTCCTGTAGAGACCAAAGGTGATGGCCAGGGTGGGGGCACGGTAGGGGCGTATAACGTTCTGCCTTTTTCTCCGCTGGAACCCCCGGCCTTCCTTTGCATAGTCTGAGCAGACAACAAACGAGAAGTTCTCTGCCCAACCAGGCCCAGGCCGTGGGGGCGGCTGCTTGCTTGGGAGGTGCCCTTGCAAGGGAATCAGGCCTGTTCATGAAGGAAAGGTCGATTGGGGGCTTCCCCCCCCCTCAATGAAGCACCATGGAAGGTTGGTGTCTTCCTGCCCTGCCCCCTAGCTGGCGAATAGACGGTGGGCCTGAAAGCCCCCCCTCCGGCTGCTGTGCTGCTGTGGCTGCCCCCAGGTCCTCCTCCTTCCTCCTCCCTCCTCCTCCTGGCCCCGAGTGGGTAGACTGGGTTGCTCAACTGGCCCCGGGAGCCAGAGAACACCCCACTGCAGCCCCCTTCCTGCTTGTCGCCCCACCCTTGCATAGCTTGGTCTGGGGGTTGAGTGGGGGTGACCTTTGCCTGCCTTGTAGCACACAGGTGGATGCCGTGGATCCCTGGCCTGACCAAGAGCTCGGCAGCCGCCCTTCCGTGTGCCAGTGGCTGGCAGGAAGGATGGGCCTCCTCCTCCTCCTCGCGGTCTGGTCTGCTCCGTTCTCCCAGCTGAATGCCGTGGATCTTCCAGGAGGGGGTGGCCGTTGCACAGTCTTCGCCTGATGGTGAGTTTGCCCCTCTCCTGCCCCTGGGAAGAGAGCAGAGTGCCTGGTCTTGGGAGCTCAGCTCAGCATCCCGGCCGTGGCAGCCTGCCTTCCACCCGCCCACCCGGAAAGAGATGTGTGGGGCTGCATAAATGAGAATGAACAGCAGGTATTTCTGTATGTTTATTCCGTTTTGTACCTTGCCTTTCTCCCCAGTGGGGAACCAAAGAGGCTGATGTTATTTCCCCCTTCTTCACTTTATTTACACAGCAGCCCCCTGAGGTAGGGGAGGCTGACAGCAGGCGGCTGGCTGAAGGTCACCCAGTGAGCTTCCAGGGCACAGTGGGGATTTGAACCCGGGTCTCCCAGATCTGGTCCAGTATGCTTGTAGTTTTGGAAATCTCACAAGCGGTTGGGGGGATTCCTGCGCTCTTGCCCCTCCCCAAGGTAGCGAGAAGATTGCTGGTGACACAGTCCAGACCAAATGGTGTACCAGTGCTTGATGCCCATAGTTGATACTGGAGTGGGGCTTTTCTGGGTAGGGAGGCAGCCTGTCATAGAATCATAGAGCTGGAAGAGACCACCAGGGTCATCTAGTCCAACCCCCTGCACAATGCAGGAAACTCACAACTATCTCTCTCCCCACACCCCCAGTGACCCCCTACTCCATGCCCAGAAGATGGCCAAAGTGCCCTCCCTCTCATCATCAGCATTGCTGACGGATGGCCATCTAGCCTCTGCTTAAAATTGTCCAGGGAAGAAGAGCTCACCACCTCCCGAGGAAGCCTGTTCCTCTGAGGAACAGGTCTAACTGTCAGGACGTTCTTCCTAATATCTAGACAGAAACTCTTTTCATTTAATTTCAACCCGTTGGTTCTGGTCCGACCTTCTGGGGCCACAGAAAACAACACGGCACCATCCTCTCTATGACAGCCTTTCAAGTACTTGAAGATGGTCATCATATCCCCTCTCAGTCTTCTCCTCTCCAGGCTAAACATACCCAGCGCCTTCACTTTTTCCTCATAGGACTTGGTCTCCAGACCCCTCACCATCTTTGTTGCCCTCCTCTGGACCTGTTCCAGCTTGTCTACATCCTTCTTAAATTGTGGTGCCCAAAACTGAACACAATACATCTCTGAGGGAGGGGTAGATCCCCCCCCATGGAGGCAGCCATGCCTGACCCAAATGGCTCAGGCTAGCTTATGGTATGGAGGGCAGCAGGGGGGGAGGGGCTGCGGCCTCAGGAAGGCTGAGCTCAGCAGGGGCTTTTGGGAGTGTGTCGTGATTTGAGCAGAGAGATTTTGGCTTTCCTAAAAATAAAAGCATCTTTCTGGGCTCACAAGCTGGGGCAGATATTTCTGTGGGGCGGTCGAAAGAGCCCAAACAGGCTGTCTTCCTCAAGAGCACAAGGTGTGTTCAGGGCAAGGGAAGGATGCCCCCAAAGGGGAGGGGCCGAAGCTTGGCCGAGCACTTCCTCCATGCTCACAGGTATGTGTGGCTGGGGGGGGGGGGCGTGTCTCTGTCTTGTGCTGCAGTCCAGATCCCCCTGGGTGGGGGAGCTTGTGTGTGCACGAACCCACCACGGGCCTCACTGGGGTGGCTCCTTTGTTGGTATGCATTTGGGGTGAGGGTCTCGCCCTGGCTGGACCATAGTTGAACATCATTGCTCCTTGTCCCACCGTGGCCTGCGCGTTCCTTCTCCTCCTTTTGAGCACGGGGCCTTTCCGCGTGGGCCCCACCCCTGTGTCTGTGCTGGAGCCATGTGCAGGTAAGGGGGGGGGCATCAGCTCCTTCGTGAGAAACCCTTCGTGGACTCTTGTGGAAGCCCCTGAGCCTGGCGAGGTTCTTGGCAGGCTTTACAAGGTTGCTCCGTCTCCATCTCCCCAGCAACGGGAAAGGCATTATACTGTTCCCATGGAAACTGGGGGAGAAGCATTTGGGAAGGGAGGAAGGAAGGGAGGAAGGAAGGAAGCCCGCTTGCTTCTTGGTGGCTGGCGCTTGGCAGCCCTGGCGCTGCTGCTGCTGCAGAGCTCTTTGTTTGCAGGCCCAGAGGCTGGGCAGGGAGGCGGGCAGGCACAGCTCCGGCTTCAGGATCCGACCAGCCCCGGTGCGTGCGCCCTCCCTCCTTCCTTCCCCTGAGGCGCTCCTGCGTCCCTGGCACCAGGGGAGGGTCCCGGCAAGCAGGCACTACCCTGGCTGGCCTGAGAGGCAGGGAGGCACCCAAGAGCCGGAGAGCACATCTGAGGACGGGGCAGCCAGGTAAGCACAGGGGAGGGGACTTCCCTCCCTTCCCCTGGGACATCTTCGAGGTGGGTGGAAGGGAGGAGCTGGAGCCTGTGGGAGATGCGGCCTCACCCGTTTACCTGTGTGTCTGATTGCGGGGGGTCGTGGGGGGGCTGGAGCACAGAAGGGTGGGCGTGGGGCTCCTTGGAGGCCCCGAGGAGGCTGCACAGGGGTTTGGTGAGTGATGTTTCGGTGGGGTTTCCACCTTTCCCTGAGGGCAGAAGTCCTGGCCACGGCTCCCTGGAGGGTTGGGGGTTGGGGTGCTCCCCTCCTAGCGGCTCCTGCTGCTTTGCTGCCACTGTTCTCATTGGTGTGGGGAGGGCTCTGTGTGTGTCTCTCTCCCCCCCCCCCTCACTTGTGAGTGAGTTCAGGAGACCAGAGGGCAGGACGGAGCAGCTGGCCTCCTCCTTCTGGGCTCTTCCAGCGGCTCCCTTGTGCTGCTGGCTGGGAAGCCTCAAGGCCAGCCTGCCGGAATGGGCCATGTCGTGCTTGAAAGTTTCCGCTTGTGCCACCCGTCTTGAGGTGGGCCTTGGCTGAGGAGTCCTCTATGGCCCCTTCCGCGACCCTCTTCCGCCAGCGGCTTGGTTCTTGATGGCCATTAACCGGGCAAGGCCTGCATTTCTGGGGGCAGAGGTGGGTGGGGCCAGGCGTTGCATTTTGCTGGTGGTTCTGGAGATCTGGAACGGCCGTCCCGGGGCTGCAGAGGAGCCTCAGCAGAAGGGGGTGGGGGAAGGAGCCCGTGCCTACCCCGGCCATGGTCCATGGTGCCCCCCGGGCCCTTCTCTCAGCCCTGCCTCCAGGTTCTGGCTCGGAGCTTTTAACGACAGAGCCACTTAGGTGCAAAGGTCTACAGCCAGCGAGTGCCGTCACTGACGGTCCCTTCTTAGGAGCTCGTCCAGGCCACCCCTTGTGTCACACAACCAAGGGGGGGACACGGGTGGTCACTTGTCCCTTTCACCAGGACACGACAGCAAGGGCAGGGAAGGTGCTCTGGAATTGGAGCCCACCTGCCCCCCCCCTTGGTGCTCTGTATCGCAAGGCTCAGGAGCAGCTGGTGAGGTCTGCCCCTCTCTCCGGAGCCCCAGCCGCGATGGAGCAGCAGAAAGCTGCCCGCAGGGCTCCTGGGAGTCAGGCTCACTTTTCCCTTTCCTGTCCTCCAGGGAGCTCAGAAAGATGGTTGTGGTGTTCTCCCCTCCTCAACGTTATGCTCACAACAACCCTCTGAGGAGGGCTCGGTTGAGAGACCATGATCAGCCCAGTAGGTTTGAAGGCAAGCAGGGATTCTAAACTCAGTCTCCTCAGTGGCATCCGCACGGGGAGGGGTCTCCATTTCCCTGTCGTTGCCGCTGCAGGCGTGGGAGGCCTTGGTGCTGGCAACAGACCCTCTGCCACAAGGGCTGAAGGCCCTTCCCTCCACCGGCTGCCATTTTGTCAGTGTCCCCCCACCCCGCTGCGCAACCAGAGGGCCTTTTTCAAAAACGATCATTGGCATTGAGCAACGATGCCCCGATGCCTGTCTGCGGCCGGCATCTCTCTGTGGGCTCCTCTGAACCTCCAGCTTTCCTTTTTGCTTGAAGCATCTGTCTAGTGCTTCTCTTTGCGCGGCCTTGTCAGGGAGAGCCAGGAGCTCAGGGGAGCCAGCAGACCGTGGCAGGGGATGGTCGCAGGGCCAGTGCCTCTGGGCAAAGCTCACCGGTGGTCTGGCTGGGGGGAGTGGGGACCATAGGGGCGGAGACGAGGAGAGCCGGGTCATTTGGCTGGTTGGAGCACCAGCGTTCTTTGGAACGCGTCGGAGTCTGGGCGCTGGGAGCTCCTCTGCTGCGGCTGTGTGAGTGACCGGTGGGAGGGAGGGGCTGGTGGCCCCCTCAGCTCTTCCCGCGGCCTGTTGGCTTGTCATTGTCCGGATGGCCAGCACGGTGAGCGGAGGACTCAGCCGGCTCGGGACGCGGAAGCCGCGCCACTGCAGCTGATTTAGTGCTTGGTGGTGGAGGTGAGGGACCAGAGGCAGGGGCCACAGGGTGGGTGGGCTTATGACAACTGTGCCCCCCACCCTTTCCCCTGTGAAGGGGCCTGTGGGGATTGGAGGGGAGGGGCCCTGCACCCACTCCCACCTGGAGCCATGTGTGGAGCTGGGGTGGTCTTGGGGAGCAGAGCAGCTGGGTGCGAGGAGGGTGTGCCGAGACCCCAGGGGAACCCCTTCCAACCTCCCCCATCATGAGTTGGTGCGGTGGCTGCCCAGCCTGCCAGGAAGACAACTTGGCAGGACAGGCCGTGTGTGGGCCTCTGTGGCCAGGCAGGCAGCAAGGAAGCTGGCTGAGCAGCGCTCCCCCCCCCCCCCGTCGGTCACTCCTCCAAGACCCTCAAGCCGTTGGAAAGAATCTGATGATCCCCCCCTCTTCCTCTTGAGTCCAAGGCCCAAGGCGGAGCCCTGCAGCGCCCCTCTGTAGAGCTCCCTCTAGGTAGGCTACGTGTCCTTGGTGAAGACAGTCCATTTGGAACAGGCGGGGGTTGGACTGGATGACCTCCAAAGGACCTGGCAACTCTAGGACTCTCTGACTCGTTGAGCATCCCCGGAGACAGTGCTCCAACTGGCTGTGAACCCCCACTGGCTGAGGGGGTGGGCTTCTGCCACCTGGCCTGCCTTTTAACCAGTTTGGGAACCAACATTGTCTGTGGAGCTTTGCCAGGTGCTGAATTCAAGGTTCATCACATCCACAGCAGTTCACACAATCCACTGACCCAGTAAACTGTTCAAAACCCATGAGAAGTTCAGGCGGGCAGAATTTATTCTTGACCAATGTGTAGTGGCGCCCTGACCTGGATGGCCCAGGCTAGCCTGATCTCGTCAGATCTCAGAAGCTAAGCAGGGTCAGCCCTAGTTAGTATTTGGATGGAAGACCACCAAGGAAGTCCAGGGTTGCTGTGCAGAGGAAGACACTGGCAAAAACCACCTCTGCTAGTCTCTTGCCATGAAAACCCCCCCAAAAGGGGTCACCATAAGTCGGCTGTGACTTGATGGCACTTTACACACACACACAATGCGTAGTGGCAGCTCATGCTTACAGATGAACCATTTTATGGTCTGAACCAGTATCTTCCTTGGTATCCAAACCGTACTTGACCAG
This sequence comes from Euleptes europaea, assembly GCF_029931775.1. NCBI lineage: Eukaryota > Metazoa > Chordata > Lepidosauria > Squamata > Sphaerodactylidae > Euleptes > Euleptes europaea. The sequence continues at coordinate 80,026,761 of NC_079322.1, forward strand.
TCTGTTCTGTCCAACACCCCCTCTTTGGACAACGTTTGCCTGTCCCCAGTCCTGTGGCCCCTTGCCCCGTCTCCATGGTTGCTCACAGATGACAGGTAAAGGTGCTGAGGGGACATAGAATCATAGATCACAGAGTTGGAAGAGGCCATAGAGGACATCTAGTCCAACCCCCTGCTCAATGCAGGATCAGCCTGGAGCGTCCCTGACAAGTGCTTGTCCAGCCTCTGCTTAAAGACTGCCAGTGAGGGGAGCTGATTCCACTGTCGAACAACTGTTACTGTAAAAAGCATTTTCCTGATATCCAGTGGGTACCTTTCCACCCACCATTTAAACCCATTATTGCAAGTCCTATCTGCTGCCAACAGGAACAGCTCCCTGCCCTCCTCTAAGTGACAGCCCTTCAAATACTTAAACATCAGCAAGTTCCTTTAGTACCAGGGGAGGGCAACGTATGGGGGGGGGGGCAACGTTCACCTGCTTGTGAATGGTTGATCTTGAACTGCCATCCTGCCCCCCCTCCCCAGGCAGTTCCCCCCAATTTTGTTGTGACAGGTGAATGTGGGAGTGGGAGGATCTGCTTAATTTTGCCCTTAAATACTGTTCTGCTCAATATATTCCCCTGTAGTGCTTTTCTGAGAAACTGCAAATAGAGAAGCGACTGGCTGGTGGGGGGAAAGGGAGAGATCCTCCACTTCTCAGTCTCCTGGAGTTGCTTTGGTTTAACACAGGGGTCGGCAAACTCATTAGTCAAAAGAGCCAAATATCAACAGTACAACTATTGAGATTTCTTTTGAGAGCCAAATTTCTTAAACTTAAACTATATAGGTAGGTACACTGTTTATTAACTTAATAAACTTTAATTAAAGTTTTAAGTCTTAATTAAACTATAGGTACACTGAATAAAACTAGATATCATACTTAATAGTGATCTTATTTATTGATAAAAATTAAATTGTAAGACCCTGCCATTTCCCCCTCCCTGTTCGGAGTCCTCGTCTGGAGGCCTGGTCTACCGCCATAAAAGCCTATTGGTAGACCTGGCCTCCGGCTGAGTCCCATTGGGAGGCCAGGTCTACCCATTGGCTTTCTTGGCAGTAGACCTGGCCTCCGGAGGCCCATAGAAGCCAACTGGTAGACCTGGCCTCTGAAGGGGGACATTTTCCCCTCCTCGGAGTCCAGGTCTACTGCCAAGAAAGCCAGTGGGTAGACATGGCCTCCCAATGGGACTCCGCCAGAGGCCAGGTCTACCAAAGGAAGCCCGCCCCGCCCAACAGCTGATAGGCGGGGGGGCAGGAACCAACGAGCTGCCTACCCAGCAATCGCGCGGCTAGAGGGGAGGGGAGGCTTTAGCCTCCCAACCATTGAGGGCAAGGGAAAGGGGGACCCGGCCATTCTCCACAGTGGGGGGGGGGAAGACAGCACACCCGCTCGCCCGCTCTCTCTCTCAGGCACGCTGGCTCCGCAGCCCGGCTGCCGGTGCGAGCGGGCGCAAGATCAGGGGCTCCGAACCAAGTTCGGAGAGCCACACTCAACGGGCCAAAGAGCCGCATACGGCTCTGGAGCCGCAGTTTTGAGACCCCTGGTTTAACACAAGCCCAGAGAATGTTCCAGCTGTGTCGAATACCTCCCTTCAGTCTTTGAGGGCATGAGAAAGGGGATGAGATGTTGAGGATGGCTGTCAGAACAGGACCTCCGTGTTCTGGGAGAAGGCGGTTGCTACCATGACTCGTTTGTTGCCTCCTGGGATTATCTGGCTGGCCGCTGATGGGAACAGGATGCGATTCTGAACATAAGAACTGCCCTGCTGGATCAGACCAAGGCCCATCAAGTCCAGCAGTCTGTTCACACAGTGGCCAACTAGGTGCCTCTAGGAAGCCACTAACAAGACGACTGCAGCAGCACCATCCTGCCTGTGTTCCACCACACCCGAAATAATAGGCATGCTCCTCTGATCCTAGAGAGAATAGGTATGCAGCATGACTAGTATCCATTCTAACTAACAGCCATGGATACCCCTCTCCTCCATGAATATGTCCACTCCCCTCTTAAAGCCCTCCAAGCTGGCAGCCATCACTACATCCTGGGGCAGGGAGTTCCACAATTTAACTATGCGTTGTGTGAAAAAATACTTTATCTGTTTTGAATCTCTCACCCTCCAGCTTTAGCAGATGACCCCGTGTTCTAGTATTATGGGAGATGGAGAAAAACGTCTCCCTGTCCACTCTCTCCAAACCATGCATCATTTTATAGACCTCTATCATGTCTCCCCTCAGCCGCCTTCTTTCCAAGCTAAACAGCCCTAAGCGTCTTAACCGCTCGCCATAGGACAGTTGCTCTAGTCCCCCAATCATTTTGGTTGCTCTTTTCTGCACCTTCTCAAGCTCTGTAATATCCTTTTTTAGGTGGTGTGACCAGAACTGTACACAGTATTCCAAGTGTGGTCTTACCGTAGATTTGTACAAGGGCAGTATGATATCAGCAGTTTTATTCTCTATTCCTCGTCTAATTATGGCCAGCATGGAATTTGCCTTTTTTACAGCAGCCACACACTGGGTTGACATCTTCATTGAGCTATCCACGACCACCCCAAGATCCCTTTCTTGGTCTGTCGCTGCCAGTGCAGATCCCATCAGTGTATATGTGAAGTTGGGATTTTTTGCCCCAATATGCATCACTTTACACTTACTCACATTGAATCTCATTTGCCATTTTAATGCCCATTCTTCCAGTATGCAGAGATCCTTCTGGAGCTCTTCACAGTCCAGTTTTGTTTTAACCACCCTAAATAATTTGGTGTCATCTGCAAACTTGGCTACTTCACTGTTTAACCCCTGCTCCAGGTCACTGATGAACACGTTGAAAAGCACTGGTCCCAACACAGATCCCTGAGGCACCCCACTCCTCACATCCCACCATTGGGAGAGCTGACCATTGGTACCTACTCTCTGCTTCCTATTTTTCAGCCAGCTCTCAATCCATAAGAGGACTTGTCCTCTTATCCTGTGACTATGAAGTTTGCTTAGCAGTCTTTGGTGGGGAACTTTGTCAAAAGCTTTTTGGAAATCCAAATACACAATATCCACAGGCTCATTCCTGTCCACATGTTTATTGACACTTAAAAAAAATAATAAGTTATTGAGACAGGACCTACCAGCTCAGATCCAGCAGGGCTCCTCTGGTTCTAGTTACATTATGGGAAATTCAAAAGATCAATGGCTGAGCAGTGTTAACCCCCCCCCCCTTGGGCAGTCATTGCTCAGAATAGTATTGTTGGGAGGGGGAGAGACTTTGAGGACAAGGGTAGGGCCATATGAGGAGATCCCATAAGGGCTGAGGGGGACAGAGTGCCTGGGAGAGAGGTACGGGGGGGATTGGTGCTCTGACCCTCGGCAGGGGAGTGGAGAGGCTGGGGGCTTCATATCAATTTACCTAGAGTGGGGGTTTCCAAAGCGGGGTGGCATGGAGAAAACCAAAGGGACATTGTTCTTCCTGGCTATAAACTCTCTAGACTGGGCAGGGAAGGAAGTGTCTGAGGCACTGTTAGTTACTCTCTCTAGCAAAGGGGGCATCTAGTATGAGAGAGGCAGAAAAGCTTCTCCCTGTCCACTCTTAAAAGTGTCTTAAAAGGGGGCTGTACTAGCACTCACCTGGCCAAAACTGTGAGGGTCATCTCAAGATAGAGAAGGAAACAGGGGAGTTGAATAAAGCAGAGAACGTTACAATCTTGGGCGATCAACTACCCTCACAGCGGCCGAGCAAATGTGGGCTGGAGTCATGCCACTGAGATGAAGTTTGTGGGTATCATAAAGGACTGTGCATGATTACCGGTGGCCACGGGGCGCGATGGTTGCCCTGGGCCCAGTTCTTGGCAGGACTCCAGACCTGATGCAGGATGTAGCCCGCATGGTACCGAGTGGGAGCAGCGATCCCAACGGTGTTAAATTCAACATTCACGTCAGTGGGAAGGTTGCCCCCCCCCCCCAGTCCAACAACATCACATTGGATTTTAAAAGAGGGAAGTTTACAGAAATGAAGAGACAGAGGTCATATGTTAAAAAGAGAACTAAGGGTCAGACCTCACACATACAGAGCCTGAGAAATAAGGTAGTAAAAACAGAACATTTGCCGATGGGGCCGGGTCCTGGTTCAGTGTAAGGCAGCTTCATGTGTTAACAATCATGCTGGTGAAGAGTTAGCCTGTCTTAATTGCCCCCCCTTCCCCACCCTCACAGCCGACCATCTAGGTCTTTGTCCACACCGGGAACCACGAGGGGGTAATCTGATTAGCCTCCATCCCAGAAGGGTATATCTGGTAACACCAGGATACACTAGAGAGCTAACCCTATCCCTTCCATGCTTGCTGTTACGCTGTTGGTAAGTCCTTGTCTTTTTGGCAGGGCTTTAGTAGGATATAAACAGCAGGCCTCTTTTGGAGAGGGGAGGATATCAGGGTGTTCAGTTTTGTTTAGTTTTAATTTGCAGTGTTTAAGTAGAATATAATCAGAGTTGGAAGGGACCACTAGGGTCATCTAGTCCAACCCCCTGCACAATGCAGGAAATTCACAACTACCTCCTCCCCCCTCACAGTGACCCCTACACCATGCCTAGAAAATGGCCAAGACGCCCTCCCTCTCAAGATCTGCCCCAGGTCATGGAATCAGCATTGCTGACAGATGGCCATCTAGCCTCTGCTTAAAAACCTCCAGGGAACGAGAGCCCACCACCTCCCGAGGAAGCCTGTTCCACTGAGGAACCGCTGTTAGAAAATTCTTCCAAATGTCTAGATATTAGGAAGAATTTTCTAACAGAGCGGTTCCTCAGTGGAAGAGGCTTCCTCGGGAGGTGGTGGGCTCTCCTTCCCTGGAGGTTTTTAAGTACCTATTTGTAAGCTGCCTTGAGCCAAAGGGAAAGTGTGTGTGGGGGGTATAAATATTTTCATAAATAAATGCAGGTCAATTAACTTGTGAAACACATTGCCCCAGAATGTACTGACCCTGACTTTAAAAGAGAATTAGCCAGCTTCATGGAGGTGATGTTATTGAGTATTTATTTACTTCCTTTGTAGGCCTGCCAGCGTCTCAGGAGTGGGGTTTTTGCCTAGGTTCCCCCCTCCAGTATTGCCAGCACCAGTTCACTGCACCAGAGGACCACCGTTTGAGGAGGAGGGGGCAGCATGAAAGGAAGCCCCGGGCATGCAGTGCCATGCCCCACTGCCCATGCCGCTTGTTTTCCTCCTAAGCCCCTTTCCAGAGTCCATGACCTGGCCCCATAGCAGGAGCGGAGGGGGAAGGGGGAGGCTGGCCCTGATGCCCTGGGTAGTGGGGCATGACCTGTGGCCCTAGGCTTTCCCCATGTAGGCCCTGGGTTGCCTGGTCTAGGGAGGGAGGTGTCAGAGGGGGCCCCTGTCCACCCCCATCACCTCCCTGGGTGCAGGAGGGAGGGAAGGAGCTAGTTACCCAGCTCCAGAACCAGGAACCTGCTTGGTGGTATGGCAAGATATGGTGAGCCGTGGGCCTCCGTCAGCGGGACAGCTGGGTACCTGGTGCAGCTCCCTCCTCGAGCACCCCTTCCTCCTGGCTACAGCTGTCCACCTGCCATGCTCTTGTAAAAGGTTCAAAGGCCTGAGGAAGGAAAAGAGGGAAGCCCAGGTAGAAAGGATCCCCTTTCTGCTTCTTTCATCCACAGGGCCCTGTGCGGGGCTGCTGCCTGATTACCTGGTGGAGAGGCGAGAGGCAGGGCAGGTTCCTGTGAACGGCAGTTGCCCCAGCCGGTGCTAGTTGAAATGCACAAGGGTGTCCCTGCTTCATGTCTTTTCCCTTCTGCATGCCCCAGTCCAGTTCTCCGTTGAGCATATCCCCCCTCCCTGCCTTAGCAATCCCCCCACAATCTCCCTTTGGGAGGTGAGGCTCCCTTTCCAAGAGAGTCCCTCCAGTGCAGGGCCTGGCCTTGGAGCGCTGGCTGCCTGGGCTTTTCCATGTTGCTGTGCTTCATCAGTGAAGGGGCCTGGGAGTCCCATGGCCTTCCCTGCGTTGGCCCCCACACCCACTGTGTTGGAGATGTTTTGCAACCTGTTGGGGAAGGGTCAGTTGTTAGGCTGAGGACACAGCAAGAAGGGAGAGGGTTGGTGGCCACAGGTGATGTCTGGTGGGTGGAGGTGTTACTTGCCGGGGCATAGACGCCCCCACTCCCTTGCCCTGTAGGCTGCTGTAAGTTATTCCTTTAATTTAAAATGTCTGGGCCACTCTTCCAACATTCAAGGTAGTTCACACTGAGAATCAGAAGATAGTCCCATACAATTAAAAATACAAAATCTACCCTAACCATCACAATAAATTGGTAACACCAACACCAGTGGAAAAACCAACCAACCAGTCCCTGCCCACCTTCATGGCAATGAGCCAAAAGCTGATTTGAACAGAACAGTCCTGCCCCCCCCCCCCCCGGCACTGAGCTTCTTGACTCACCCTTCATGGGTGCCAGGACTCAAATGGGGACAGGCAGCCCTTTGGGTTTGTCGCTCAGAGAACACGAAGGGCTTTAAATCTTAGTACCAGCGCTGTGGACAGAACACCGAAGCAAACTGGCAGGTGGTGTAATGGACAAAGGATCAGCTGAATGGGTTCGAAGCGACCAATGACTGTAAGCAAGTGAGCGGGCACATTTTGGACCAGCTGCCGCTTCCTAGCTTTCCGAGGATGGCTCACGTAGACTGCAGCATGGCAGGCCGGCCCAGAAGGAACCGAAGCCTGGGCCAGTGTCGTGAGGCCAGACCTGGCCAGCAGGGAGAAGCATCTTTGTGCATCACGAGAGAAGAGTCCAACAATGCTGCAGCGTCTGCTCCCAATTCTCAGTTGTTTTCAGAAGGCAGAACTGGGTCCAGCGGGGTCCCTGACTGGTCAAGGCAACAGGTACCCCCTGCCTACCAGGATTAAATCCATCCGTTCCAGGAGAGCTGAACCCCCTCTTCCAACGTCACCTCAATCTGGTCTAGATTCAGCCTCAGCTTGTCCACCCTTGTCTCTCTGACCACGGCTTCAAGGTCATGCTTCACAATGGCGTCAGGGTGGCTCGCTAGCAACATGTAGAACTGAGTGTTGGTGGCCGACATGCGGTGTCCCCCAGCTCCAAAGTCAGAAAGGAACTCAATCCATGACTCCATAGAGGTGACAAATGGTACTGGGATACAGGTGATGCCTACATGTTACGACAATATTGGGACATGGTTCCACATCTCCAGAGGTCACTCTTTCAGGCCTGCCTAACATGGAGGATCAGAACCATTGGAGAGCTACCATAGAGGCTTTGTTTACATGCTTCAGGCAGTCTAAAGGAATTGTGCAACTATTTCAAAAGTTGATGTGTGTCAAAAGATTTATCTGGAAATATTGTTCTTACTGAAAATTATCCACCAGGGCTATCAAAGCAACCCTCCCATCTCGTATCCAGCTCTGATGCCAGGTTGATATGGGTCAAAGAAAAATGGTGGTTGCAACTGACTTTTGTAGAGCCCGTAGGGTTTTCAAGGCAAGAGGTGGTTTGCCATTGCCTGCCTCTGTATAGCGACCCTGGACTGCCTTAGTGGTCTCCCATCCAAGTATTAACCAGGGCCAACCCTGCTTATCTTCCAAGATCTGACAAGGTCAGGCTAGCCTGGGCTATCCAGGTCAGGGCCAAGAGAGAAACACAGCATTGGTCAGGCCGCACCTGGAATAGTGTGTGTAGTTCTGGAGGCCTCACTTCCAAAAGGATGTGGACAGAATGGAGCAGGTGCAGAGGAGAGCGACGAGGATGATCAGGGGCCTGGAGACCAAGCCCTGCGAGGAAAGGCTGAGGGAGTTGGGAATGTTGAGTCTGGGGAAGAGGAGGTTTAGGGGGGGGCATGATTACTCTCTTTAAGTATTTGAAGGACTGTCACTTAGAGGAGGGCAGGGAGCTGTTCCTGTTGACAGCAGAGGATAGGACTCATGATAATGGATTTAAATTGTGGGTGGAAAGGTACCCACTGGATATTAGGAACAATTTTTTTACAGTGAGAGTTGTTCGACAGTGGAATCAGCTACCTAGGGAGGCGGTGAGCACCCTTTCACTGGCAGTCTTTAAGCAGAGGCTGGACAAGCACTTGTCTGGGATGCTCTAGGCTGATCCTGCATTAAGCAGGGGGCTGGACTAGATTGCTTGTATTGCCCCTCCCAACTCTGTGATTCTAATATAATATTTATTTTTTATTATTCATAGTCTGCCTTTCTCACTAGGACTCAAGGTAGATTGCACAGCATAAGTCAATATAATCAACAGGATGGTATGTCCAATAAATAGTGCAATAGGATTTGAGTTGCAGAAATCTGAAACAAGAGTTGAAGCAAAGCACAGGTATTAACATGATCCATTAAACAAATGGAAAATTACATAGTATGAGCCTATGAATAGCAACAGATAGTGTGGACGCTACACAGTGGTAGGGTCCACGGTCCCGAACCCTTCCACCCAGGCATCTTTCTAGGCCGCTTTGCTACAGTCCAGCCCTATTTCCAGATAATAGATGCCATCCCAGATCACCTCTAGTTGCCTGATCAACTTGCCCAGAAAGGTACAATTTGATAACAGGTCTACAGTGAAGCCTCCTTTTTTTCCTAATGATGGTTTTTTCAGTAAACTTCTTTGAGGAGTGGTGGACTAGTGGAAGGGTATTTCCTTGGCATGCAGAAGGTCCCAGAGTCAATTCCTGGCATCTGCAGCTAAAAGGATCCGGCGGTAGGATTTAGGAGTTCCCCGAGGACAGAGCCATCCCCGCCTGGGCACCTCCAGCCCTGTTCCTGGGCCATCGCGGTGGCCTGATTTCCTGGCCACCAGCCCCGTTGCCCATTTCTTGCCCAGAGCAGAATCCTAGAGCCAGGATCTCATGCAAAGGGCCCAGGTAAACAGGGGGCAGCCCCCAGAGTTGTTGTGGCAGCCATAAAGCACAAAGCCCAGCCAATTACCAGCCCTCCATATTCCCATTCTGGAGTCTTCCAGCACGACGCCAAGGGCAACCTGTGTCAGGGAACCTCCTGGACTGCTGTAGGGAAGGCAAGCCAAAAGGAGTCCTCCTCTGTCTCAGGAACGCAACACAAGGAATATGCAACCAAGGCCAGACAATGTCTGCCTTGGGCATCCAAAGGAAGGAGGAAGACTCATGGTTAACTGTGACCACCAGCTCCAGGATGAGGATGGGTCAGACCCCCAGGGAGAACAACTGGGGACTGGGGGGGGGGAAAACCAGCCAGGTCCCGCCGACCATATCCTGCAGCAGAGATGTGGAGCTCTGGCCACGCAGCTCTTCCAGCGGCATCGGAAAGTGAAAGGCCTGCAGCGCCTTCTGCCAGGCTGGCTTCTAGCCTTGTGCCGCCTCCTGTGACTGGCAGCAGCTCTTCCAGGCCTTAGGTGGAGGTCTTCCTGAGCCTCATAGCCAGGGCTGAGCCTGGGCCTGCGCCCCTTGCTAGGCTAGTTGTCCTCCTTGCTTCCTGTGGGAGGTTTGCCTCTGGTGTTTTGAGGCCGAATCCCTGCAAGCGGCCTGAGAAAGCAAGAGGGGACCAGCTGCCTTTCTTGTTGCTGGTTTTTCTTCTTGGTGGGCACAAAGTGCCCCACCTCTCCTGTTCCGCATTGCCAAGGCTCCATCGATAGGCATGTTGCTCTGTGGGCCACATACACCTCTGCCTGTGGCTGGCGCTCTCTGCGTGGGTTGAGACGATCTCTCCGAGACGCACCCTTGCTGCTGCTGCTGCATGTGTGATCAGTACACTCTTGTTGGGCTTCACGTACCTCTGAGGTTCTGCTGTGACTGACTCCTGCGTTGTTGGAATTTCATCCTCCAGCGTGGTGGTGGTGGTGGGGAGCTGCCACCTGGAGTCTACGTTGACGTCAGTTGTCAATAGTGCAGCTGTAGGCACAACATGCCAGTGGCAAGGAGCAGGATTCAGATGGGGCCTGGCTCTTCCCGGCTCTCTTCCCTTTTACCTCTTCCACGAGACTAGGGGCACCCTACTGGCCACAGCCCACCATGGGTGCAGCCGTGCTGGGCGGTCGGACTTGCTGCGCTCACATGTTGTTGGGCTTTCTGAATCGAGAGGATTTGGAAAGACTCCTGTGCCTGACCAGTGGTCATCTTTGGGGTCTCCGTTCACGCCGTCAGTCTCTATTTTGCTTCCACAAGTTTTGGCTGGAAGATGAGCAGTGTTGGTGTGGACAAGGAAGGGGCAAGAAGGAGAAAGGGGGCACGGGGGGGACTGGCCCACTCGGCATGAATGGCTGTAGGGCTGGATGCAGAAGCGTGAGGAGGCCACGAGGGAGGTGGGGCCCGTGTGGAGGATGAACTGGACCCCCAAGAGGACCCCCAAGATCTTGTGCAGACTCCAGGAGGAGGCCTTCAGGCAGCCTGGCCACAGTTTGGGTGGGGGGAGAATTTCAATCCCCTTGTAAGCTTTTGGGCAAATGCTGGGTGTCAGACAAACAAGATTTATCTCAACGTGAGCTTTCCTATATTGAAAGAAATGCTGTTAGTCTTTCCTCTCTCTCTCTCTCTCTCTCTCTCTCTCGTTTGCATTATTTGCTGGATTTTTGCTTCAGTTTGCTGCAGCAGACTAAAATGCCCCCCCCCTTTGCCTTCGGCCGCCTTAGCCTTCAGAGGCCTTCAGGACTTGCCCTGGAAGAGGTTCCCCTTGTGAGGCCTGACTGTTTCTGAGGCAGCCGGAAAAGGGCTCTGCTTGCAGGCTGTGTGAACGAGCCGTGTTCAAGCTGGCCCCCTATTCTCAGGGTGGCTTCAGACAAGACCTGCGTGTCGCCCTGGTGTCCCAAGGGGCGCTGCACACCTCTCCCCCAAGGCAGCAGCTGCCCATTCACCCCTCTAGGGTGAGGGAGAAAGGGGGCACACCCTGGAGAAAATGGCCGTTTTGCGAGGTGGCCTCTATGGGATTATACCCCACTGAAGTCCCTCCCCAAACCCCGCTCTCTTCAGGCTCCACCCCCCAAATATCCAGGTGTTTCCCAATCCGCCATCGACAGGCACAGAAATGCCCTTTCCTGCCCTCAAGGGAGCAGCTCGCTCTGCTTCCCCCCCAGTGATGGGGAGAGGGAACTCGGGGCAGGGCGGCTTCTCCTTGAGGGCCAGAGGGTGGCTGAGAGGCAGGCAAGCAAGCAAGCAAGCATGCATGGGGGGGGGGGGGGTGTCTACAGCTAGTGCCTCTCGCCTCCCCCCCCCCACCTGCCTGTGGTGGGGCGGCTCTTATCCCTGATGGAAAGGCCAGGCCCATGCAGTTAGCCGGGGCCCAGGGGTGAGCTCCGGGACGCGGGCAGGGGGGAGGAAAGCGGTAAGGCGAGCTACGTGGGACAGCGCTTACACGTGTCGCCAGCAAGGACGGTTCTGGGTGGGCGGCGGGGGCTTTGTGCTACGGCGGCGCAGAAAGAGTGCACACCCGCCCCTTCCCCTCCGGCAGTTCGGCTGACCTTCACGGGAGAAAAATAGAGGCAGCACTACGCATGCGCTGAATCCCCCCCCCCGAGAACTCCGGTAACGGGGGGGATCGATCCGTAGGGGGGGGGGAGGCAACTTTGCCCCTCGCCTCCTGTCCCCCCCTCCACCCGCCCCGCCGACTTGGCCCCGCAGCCGTCCGCAGGGGTCCGGGTGCGGCCTGGGAAGGGGGCCCGCAAAGGGGGGTTCGGGCGCCAGGCGGCTCTGCCCCCGCCCCGACGGGCATCTCCGAGAGGCGGGCGGCGGGGGTCAACTGCCCTGCCCGGGAACGTGGGAGCGCGCCCCGTCCGCACTGCCCTGCTGTCACCCCCGCCGGGCGGGCGGGCCGGCGGGCGAGCCTCTCCCGGGGACCGCGCCCCGCCCGTCACCTGGCAACGCTCCCGCCCTCTGTTGCCAGGGAGACGCGCACCTGGGGATGCTGCCCTGCGGCCCCCCCCTCCGGCGGAGGGCGCGGCGCTCGCTCAAGCCCCGTCCTGCGGGGGGTGGGGGTGGGGGTGGGGGCAAGCGGGCAGAAGGCGGCCGCGCCCCGGCTCCGGGCGTGCGCGGGGCCACTCCGGCGCCTCCCTAGCGGCTCCTCGCTCCGTGGCGCGCGGGGGGGGGGGCCGTCCTGACTTCCAGGGGCGGCTGAGCTGCGGCCCCCCGGGGCCCGGGAAGGAAACGTGGGCCTGGAGGCGGCGGCGGCGGCGGCGGCGGCGGAGGGGCGCGGCCGGAACGCCTCTGGTGTGGCCGGCGGCAGAGGCGCGCAGCGCCGTCCGGGCAGCGCGGGAAGGACGGGTCTCTGGGCCGCCGCGTGCGCGCCTCCCCGGCCGGCCGACCCGCCCGGGCCGCCTTCCCTTCCTTCCCCTTCCCTTCCGGTCTGCCTGGGCCGGCCAGCGCCGCCCGCCCGCCCTCCGTCCCTCCGTCCGTCCCGTCGTCGGGGCGAGGCGAGCCGAGGCAGGGCGGCGGAGGAATTGGGCCGCTGCGGTGGGCCGTCGCGGGCGCCCTGCCGGGGCCCCCTCCCCGCTCGGCCGGCGGCGCTGGTGGGAGAGATAGGGGGGGGGGAGAGCCCCGCCGGGCCGGGAGGGGGGGAGAGTTGGAGGGCAGCGAAGGGGAGGGCGAGGGAGGGAGGGAGGGAGGGAGGGAGGGAGGAAGGGGGGCAGAGAGAGAAAGAAAGAAAGCGAGCGAGAGAGAGAGAAAGCGAGCGAGCGAGCGAGGCGGGGAGGACGGACGGACGGACGGACGGCCGGAGGAGGCGGCGAGGCGCGCCAGCGAGGAGAGCTCGGCCGGCCGGCCGGCCGGCGGGGAGGGCCGCTCGGAGCCCCATGGCCGCCGCCGCCGCCGCCGCCGAGGAAGTCACGGGAGGGGCGCGCAAGGCGACGAAAAGCAAACTTTTTGAGTTTCTGGTCCATGGGGTGGTGAGTGGGGGAAGGGGGCCGCTAGCCCGGCTGGGCGTCCGGGGCCGGCGGGAGGAGGGGGGTACACCCTGCCCCCGGGACGGGGTGGGGGTTTGGGCCCGGGAGGGGGGCAGCGGCCTGCCCGCCCCCTCTTCCCCGCACGTGCTTGGCGCGCTGCTGTCGCCGCCGCCGAGGCACCCAGAGAGACCCGTGTTGGGGGGGGGCAGCAGTTGCCCCCCCGCAGGGGTTGAGAGGGGGCCGGCCGGCCCCGCTGCCAGGCAGGTGCCCCTGCCCCCGCCTCTGGCCCGCTCGGGGGCTTGAGCGGGGCTGCTGAGCAGCCCCCCCTGGTCTGTTGGGTGCCCACCTGCGGGAAGGTGGGCACGGCTGCCTCCCACGTGGCCAGGCTGCACGGGCTCCTTCGGGGCGCCTGTGGGCCAAGCCCCTTGCTGCCCGGCCACTTCTGAGCCCGGACGTGGGGCGGGGGCTGCTCCCCCCACACTTGTGCCAGAGCTGCTGCTGTTTGGGAATGTGTGGAGGGGGGGGGTCTCCTTCGCTTCTGGGTGGGGGGGAGTGACTCTCGCTGAGGAAGAAGCCTCAGGCTGCCGGGAGGCGCTGGCCCCTCTGCTGAGCTGTTGGTCCTCCGATGTGAGTAGGCATGCGGAGAACTTGAACCACCTCGGTCCCCACGTGTGACTGTGCGGTCACACCCCCGCCGTGTCCGCCCTTCCTGGAGGTGCTTTGGACGAGGAAGCGTCTCTCCAAAGGCCGGGCCGAGAGTGCGCATCGTGAACACGGATCTCGGCTGGTTGGCCGGCCGGCCGGCCGCCAGCCAGCCGAGGGGACGCTGGGGCCTCCTGGGCCTCAAGATGGCCAGGAGAAGGGCCAGGCGGTGGCCTCAGGCATTCCGCTCCTTGCTCACGACGCAGAGCGCCCGATGGGGTGGGGGTAACCTGAGGCAACTCTTGCTTCTGGACGCAGGACATTGGGGGGCCATCAGGGCCAACTTCTGGCTCCTCCTGGCCCTCCCTTGGCAGTCACGGCTTTCTGGCCGTGGCATTCCCAGCCCGCGGCTTGGTGCCCTGTAGGCCTTCTCTGATCCCGACGGCCTGCGTAGCTGCTCCGTCCCCATTGCCGGCCTCGCACCAAATGCCTGGTAAGCTGCCCCACGCCTGTTTTGGAAAGGGGGGCTCCTTCCGGCTGGTGCCGGGCACCTGCCTGCCCTCAGCATGCAGTAAAGCGGCCCACCGCAAACTTGGGACCGCCTGTTCCCGTGGCATCGGATGGCGTTTGTCTGCAGTTATGCTTTCAAAGACTAGTTGGGCAGGGAGCCCGTGTTGAATGCAGGCGGCGTACTGTGCACCTCTGGGTATCAAGAGATGCTCTCCTTTTGTTGCCGGCTCCGCCTCTCTAGAGCTTGTCTCTTATGCTGCCCACACCAGTGGGTGCGGAATCACGCTTTGCAAGTTCTTATGAAACCTTTTTTTCAGTGAACAGGGATTTCCACATTTGGTGGGGTGCGTGGCGTTCCAGGCACTGGTCTGAGGTTGTTAGGTTATACTTTCAACCATGGGGAGGGGAGGTGTGCCATGTGGGAGGGGCTGCAGCTTGGGGGTGCTTCTGGATCCTGGCCTACGAGGGGAGGGGAGGGTCTCCGCCGGCCACATGACCCTCTCAGCCAGCTTTGGCTGATCTGCCACAGCCCTTCCTCAGAAACCAATTCCAGCCCCCCCCCCGTGGGCCAGGCTCTGTCGCATCCAGGCGCCATCGCTGCAGTGGGGGTGTGTGCCAGGGGCTACCTGTGGGGGCCTGTTTGGCAACTTCAGTTGGTCCAGTGTGGGGCGGCCCGGCAGTTGTGAGGAGCTGGGCACGGGGGGAGGGAGGTTCTTGCTCCTGTGCTGATGGTTCTGCACCAGCTGCCTGCCTGTTGCTGGAGACCCTTCAAAGTGCTCGCTCTCTCAAACCACGAGGGGCCAAGGGACTGCTGGGCCAAACTGCCGGTTGAGATCTTCTGCTCAGGCCCTGTGTGGCCCCTCCCCAAGCAGAGGTGAGGTGGGTGGAGAGCAGGGACAGGGCTTTTTCAGTGGTGGTGCCTCGCCTTGGGAACGCGGTCGCTTTGGAGGCTCTCCTGGTGCTTCCCTTGCTGTTCTTCAGGCACCAGACCAAGACGGTGTGTTTTGTACCCAGGCCTTTAACTGAGGGACTCCATCCTTCTAAGCTCTTCTTATGGTGTGCTTATAGCCGGAGGACTGTTAAGGCTCTTTTATGCCTCTGGCAGGCTCCTGGTTTGTTTTGTAGCTGGTTTTAATAGCATGTTTGTTCTGTTTCTTCCTTTTTGATTTTTATCCTATTTGTTTTCACTTTGTGAGCCACCTTGACTGGGTCTATGGAAAGGCAGCATAGACGTTTTCTAAATATATAAATACGTGCTAGAGTTAAGCGCTCCATTTCCCACACCTCTTCACCTTAAATTTGCTCCTGCTGAATCTGCTTTGAACCTCAGAAGAGCCCTGCTGGGACAAACGAAAGAGGGTCCATCTAGTCCAGCATCCAGTTTCCCAAGAGGACCAAACAAACAGGGCACGGAGGCCGAGGCCCCTGATGCAGCCTCCAGGCCCTGGCTCTAGAGGTTCGCTGCTTCGGAGTGTGCAGGTTCCCTGGAGTGGCCACGGCCGGGCCTTTCCTCCACCCATCTGCCTCCACCGCCTTTAAAGTCCTCTCCAGTTGTGGCCATCAGGGCGTCTTCTAGCAGCGAATTCCACAGTTCACTTATTCATTGAGGAAATAAGTCCTTCCTGTGGCCTGGCCTGCGTCTGTTGCCCGCCAACTTCATTGGGTGCTTCCTGGGTTCTAGTACTATTGGCGGGGGGACCTGTCTCTAGCCACTTTCTGCACCCCATGCATGATTTTATAAACCTCTATAATGTCGCCCCTTGTCTTTTTTTTGAAAAGTTGAAATGCCCCAGAGTCTTTGGCCTTTCCTCATGGGCAAGGTGCTCCCACACGGACGAGGCCCACGCCTTGGCTGCACACAAGGGGCATGACGATATTGGCCCCTTTTCAGTCCCTTTCCTAAGAACTGAGAGGATGAAGCGTAAAGGTTGACTCCAAGCTGACGTTTCCATCAGGCTGTCTCCTACAACCCCAAGATCTCTTTCCCTGGCGGGCTCAGCCAGTCCAGATCCCATCTCCGTATATTTCAAGTGAGGGCTTTTTTAGTGCCCAGTATTATCACCTTACGCTTACCAGCACTGAACTTATTTTCCACATTTCCCCCACTTACCCCATTTAGAGAGATCCTTGTGAAGTTCTTCACAATTTGCCTTGGTTTTCTTTATCTTGCCCCTTGAACAAATGGCTACTTGTTATGTGCATGCAATGAGTCATTCCTTCAGGTTAATCGATTCTTATTCACCTTAATGTGCTTTGCATAAAATTGGATGCTCTTAATCAGGGCTGTGTCCACTGAGTACAGGAGCACATCCATACCATGGAAGCTAGGGTGCAGATTGTCTGCAGAATCTTTAACACCTCGGTTAAAGATTCTGCTCCCCAGAGGCCAGGGTTCAGCCCCGCGGCAAGGAAGCTGGGCGCTTGGGGAGCTGAGAGAGGTGCAGGCGTTCAAAGTCTGTGGGGAGGAGAGGGTATGTGAGGGTCTTGGAGAGGTTGACATTGGCATGAAAGGGGGCAGCTTTTACTGCGTTCCTTGTGATACTGCAGTCGAACCTTCTGCAGGCGGCCACTGCTCCTGCCCTGTGTCTGCAGAACATGCCCCCCCGCCACACACATGCTCAAAAAGAAGTGGGCTTCTAAATGTCACGGAAGGTGTGAACGATGAAGCCAAGGCACGCTTTGTCCTCATCAGCTGCTGTCTCCAATCGAGACCCTTGGATGACCATCCTGATCAAGAGTATAGAAGGAAAGTGGTGAAAAGTGTGGGGGGGGGAGGATGAAGCCACTTTGGGAAGGAGGGGGGCTAAGCAGAGTTGTGAGGGAGCTATATGATGCTGTGAATATTGGGGGGGGGACTGAATCGGGGTAATGGAAGAGCCACTGTTCCATCTGTGTTCTTCCTGAGAGTGGCCCAGAGGCCCTGGAGTGGGAGGCTGGGCGGGTCTCGGTCTGGCCCAGCACAGCAAGCTGCAGATGCCCCTCGCTGTAGAGTGGCATAAAGGGATGTTTGGGTAGGGGCATCAGTGAAAGCTGCCCAGCAGGCTGAGATAAAAGAGGGGGAAAGTTTGGAGAAGTATGAAAGGAACGGACGGTAGTATAATTGAGTTCCAAACAGATCTTGGCAAATTCCTGAAAAGCGGGCCTCTCAGAGGCCTGACTAAGACACTGAAAGCACTGGTCCTTAGAATTCAAGCCTCAGAGCTTGGAGATAAGGGGCCTAAGCCCCCCTATAATCCAAGTTACGGGACTGGGCAGGTTGCTGGCCAGGCCAGGAGGCTGAAACCTCAGAATAAAGCCAGGTGTTTGGAAGGGCTCCTTAGATTGTAGACCCAACCCTCTGTCCCAACATAGAGTCAAACTTGGTTATACTTGTGGTTATAGGTTGTGTGTGTGGTAGGGGGAGGGGGCTGTGAGGATGTTCAAGAACTGCAAGTCCCCTTTCTCCTCAGTATTTGCTCCAGAATATCTTTTTGAAATTCAGATTTTCGGAACTTCCTCTGAGCTTCATCTCCTGACGTTTTCCTCTTTTCAGGTCAATCCACACAACTGGAGCCTGTGCCAGTTGCGGCACAGAACAGCACTCCGGTGCCTTCAGTCCAGGCAGGCGTTTCCCAGCCGGGGGGGTTCTCTTGGCTGCCTTCTTGGCCTCTTCCTTCCCTCTCTTGCTGTGGCCCCGGCTTGGCTTCTCTCTGTGCGTGTTCGGGAGGGAGGTCGGGGCTCTCGGTCTGGGCCCCCCTTCTGCTTCCACATTTGGTTGGGCAGACCAGTGGGCCCAAGCGTGGGTGGTTGCCCCTTGTGACCGCTTTCTTGTCCCCGCCGCCGTTAGAGGAGCTCTTCCTGACCCTTGGTCAGGTGTGTGTGTGGCAGGTTCTCTCACACTGCAGGATGGGGGGTGGGGGCCTTTCCAGCAGAGACTGTGAGGCTTGTCCTCCGAGGGAGGCCTCAGCCATGGACATGCCTGGAATGCAGGGCCCTGCTCCGCATGGCAGGGTGGGGTGATGGACAGGCAGCAGCTTGGTCTCCAGGGAAGGCAGCCAGCGGCCCCTGCGGATGGACAGCAACAGGTGGCAGCTCTAAATATGAGCCATGGTGCTGATATCAGTTGCTGCGGGGTGGGGGTGGGGGCAGAACTCTAGCTGGTGGGGGCACCCACCCTTTGCAAGGTCTGCAGGCTGCTGTGCTTGTGACTGCAAGAGCAAAGGTTTGTGAGTGCAAGACTACTGGCAGAATGATGAAATGGTCACAGATAACCGTGTGAGTGTTTTTATGTTATGACCCCTGCATTGAGATAGCCAGAAACAAATTGGTTGGCAGGGGGTGGGGGGTTGTCATAGAATCATAGAGTTGGAAGGGGCCACCAGGGTCATCTATTCCAACCCCCTGCACAATGCAGGAAACTCACATCTACCTCCCTCCTGCACCCCCAGTGACCAGAAGATGGCCAAGATGCCGTCCCTCTCATCATCTGCCTAAGGTCACAAAATCAGCGTTGCTGACAGATGGCCATCTAGCCTCTGCCTAAAAACCTCCAGGGAAGGAGCATTTACCACCTCCCGAGGAAGCCTGTTCCACTGAGGAACTGCTCTAACTGTTAGAAACTTCTTCCTAATGTATAGACGGAAATTCTTTTGATTTAATTTCAACCCGTTGGTTCTGGTCCGACCCTCTGGGGCAACAGAAAACAACTTGGCACCTTCCTCTCTATGACAGCCCTTCAAGTACTTGAAGATGGTTATCATATCCCCTCTCAGTCTTCTCCTCTCCAAGCTAAACATACCCAGCTCCTTCAACCTTTCCTCATAGGACTTGGTCTCCAGACCCCTCACCTTCTTTGTTGCCCTTCTCTGGACCCGTTCCAGCTTGTCTTCATCTTTCTTAAATTGTGGTGCCCAAAACTGAACACAGTACTCTAGGTGAGGTCTAACCAGAGCAGAGTAAAGCGATACCATCACTTCGCGTGATCTGGACACTATACTTCTGTTGATGCAGCCCAAGACTGTGTTTGCCTTTTTAAGTTACAGCATAACACTGCTGACTCATGTTCAGTGTTTGGCCTACTAAGACCCCGAGATCCTTTTCGCACACACTACTGCTCAGACAAGTCTCCCCCTTCCTATAATTAGGCATTTGATTTTTCCTACCTAAATGCAGAACTTTACATTTATCTCTGTTGAAATGCATTTTCTTGGTTTTAGCCCAGTTTTCCAGCCTGTCAAGATCATCCTGTATCCTGGCTCTGTCTTCTACCGTATTTGCTACCCCTCCCAATTTAGTATCATCTGCAAATTTAATAAGCATCCCCTCTATTCCTTCATCCAAATCATTTATAAAGATGTTGAACAACACAGGGCTCAGCACAGATCCCTGAGGAACTCCACTAGTCACTCCTCTCCAAGTGGAGGAGGAACCATTAACTAGCACTCTGGTTGTGATCTGTCAACCAGTTGCAGATCCACCTAACAATAATAGGATCTAAACCACATTTTCCCAATTTGTTAACTAGAATACTATGTGGAACCTTATCAAAAGCCTTACTGAAATCTAGATAAACTATATCTACAGCATTTTCCTGATCCAGCAAGGTAGTAACTTTGTCAAAAAAAGAGATAAGATTAGTCTGACATGACTTATTCTTGAGAAACCCGTGCTGGCTTTTAATGATCAAATCCATCCTTTCTAAATGCTCAAAGACTGACTGTTTGATTATTTGTTCAAAAACTTTTCCCGGGATATTGCCAAGATCCTTCTCTGCTTTTGTTGTAAAATGGCCACTCGGTTGGAAAATGGCCACTTGGTTCAGATCAAATGAAAGAATCCCGCTGTGGGGCAGGCAACATATTTTTTTTAAAAATACACTACAGCCAATTACAAAGCAGCACTTCCAGGGGGTTCAGAAGCTCTGCATGTTTGCTGGGGGTGCATAACTGATCACAAGGCACTCCTGGAATTTCTTCAGGGGAAAAAGCCCCTGTGCAAAACGTTTTGAGAATTTCACTGCAAATCCTGTGCAGTTAGAAAGCAGCAGCAGAAACACACCATGCACAAAAGTTGTGTGCATCTTGGCCACCGTACCAAGTCCTAGGGAATCTCACAGCCCAGCACTTTTCAGGTATAGTGGTTTCTATCTGCTCTAGCTTGGCCATCACCTCCACTGCCATTGAGATACTGGATATCTCCAAAATGTCTGCTTAGCCTGTTTGGAGAGAGATCTTTCCAGTCGTCCAAGCTGAAAATGTAAACAATATCCTTGGAAAGTGGCTGACCGCTTTTGCATTTCTGGCTGTTATATTCTGCCAGGTGAACTGGGGGCTACTGGATGTTCAAGGCTGTCATTGAGAGAGTAAGCAATCTAGTCCCCAAAAACGTGGAGGAGGCCACAGTGAGGCTGTTCCCAAAGAAAACTTTGTCCACACTTGGGAAAGTTGCTGAAGCTTATGGTGGTGACCCAGCACCAGAGGTTCTTGGATGAGATGATAATCTAGATCCTTTTCGGTCTAGCTTCTGGTTTGGCACTGAAACGGCTCTGATCACAACAGGAAATAAGCATGGAAACCCATCTGTATTGGTTCTCCTGAACCTCTCTGGATTTTGATCCTGTAGTATCCTTCTGGATCACTTAGCTGGGATGGCCATGGCTGTGGCTCAGTGGTAGAGCATCTGCTTGGCATGCAGAAAGTCTGAGATTCAATCCTTGGCAGCATCTTCTGCTAAAACGATCTGATGGGAGGAAATGGGAACTACCTCTACCCAAGACTGTGGAGAGCTGCTGCGCGTATGAATAGACAGCGCAGACCTTGCGTGGACCAGTGGTCTGGCACTATGTCAAGGCAGCTGTTGGTCCAGAACAGGTCCAAGTAGGGACAAACCATTTGGAGCAGGTTAGTGGACTTATGAAACAGCTGTCCTGTTTTGGGGGCCTTTTTGGTGGTAGCATGGAAGTCATGGAACACATATCTGTCCTGTTCACTAATGTTATTCAGGAAATGGAAAACCTGTTGTTTCACAGGGCTTTCATTAAATGTATTTTTGGCTAGGGAAGTGTGGTGTTGTGGTGTTTCTTTATCTCTTTGTTTAATAAGGTATAAACCCACCTTTCTCCAAGAAAACTGTGACTCAAGGCAAGTCAAAAAATAATGCAAGCAAGGTGATCAGTAAAAACAGCTTAAGACAATATCTAACAATTCCATGAAGACAGCCTGCCAAACACAAATAGTAGACCAAGCCCTGCTAGGAAAGGCTGAGGGGCAGTTGGGAATGTTTAGTCTGGAGGTTGAGGAGGGGGGGGGGAACACAATCACTCCCTTTAGGAATTTGAAGGGCTGCTCACTTAGAGGAGGGCAGGGAGCTGCTCCGGTTGGCAGCGGAGGAGAGGACTCGCAATAATGGGTTTAAATTACAGGCAGAAAGGTAATTCATGGAAGGCAGAAAGGTAGTGTCTGGATATTAGGGGGAATTTTTTTTTACAGAGTAGTTCAGTACTGGAATCAGCTGCCTAGGGAGGTGGGGGAGCTCCCCCTCGCTGGCAGTCTTCAAGCAGCGGCTGGACAAACACTTGTCAGGGATGCTCTAAGGCTGGTCCTGCATTGACCAGGGGGTTGGGCTAGATGGCCCGTATGGCCCCTTCCAACAATTCTTTGATTCTACCCTCTGAAAGACCGTTGCCCAATGAGACACCAGCTCTGTGTGTGCCCATTTATGCAGCTCCCAAAGCCTTCCTGAACAACTCTTTCTTGCAGCCTCTGCTGATGCCTCTCCTCATCTGGGAGGCCTTTCCACAAGACTGGGGCAGCTACTGAAAATGCACCTGAATGGACAATGGCAGATTATCCCAAAGTGGGGGAGGGATAGAGAGAAAACAGTGCTGTGCCAAGCAGCATCGCCCCATCGGTTGATACCAAAATGTGCAGTCCTACTCGGAGTGACTCCAGTGTAAGCCCACAGACTTCAGCAGCCTTAGACTGGAGTAAGTCTGCATTGGATTGCCCAGGCAGCTCTCCAGGTCTCTGGAGAGACTGAGCAAATGAGATTCCTGCCCTGTGTTTTGCCTGGGGCTCTTTCTTGGTTTTTCAAGTCTGGTTGCAGGTTTAGGGTCTGCTCCATGGATTTTGCGGCATCTGGCAACTCGCCTCTTCCTTTTGCTAGGCTGGCTTTTAATCTGATGGTGGGACCCAGATGGTGGTGCTGTGGGTCAGCTTTGGTACTCCTGCTGGATCACCCTCCCAGAGCCGCTGTACCACCTGGGCCCCTCCTTGCTCCAGGCCAAGATCTCTGTGGCCATACTGCATGGCCTGGAGCCTGCTTGGGTGCTTCTACCGGCTTGTGGGAGCAGCCCTGGGGGCTGGAAGGGTGCTAATTTTTCTCTCTCCCCCCCTGCAGCGTCCTGGGATGCCATCTGGTGCTCGAATGCCCCATCAGGGGGCTCCCATGGGTCCCCCAGGCCCACCCTATGTGGGGAGCCCCTCCGTGCGCCCTGGGATGCCCCCAGCAGTGATGGAACCGGCTCGCAAGCGGGCGGCCCCGCAGCAGGCCCCGCAGCAGGCGGCACAACAACAGGCAGCCCAGCAGCAGGCGGCCCAGGCGACCCAGAGCCGGCCCAGGAGGTGGGTGTGTGGCAGGGAGGGAGGGGGGCCAGCTGGCTGGGGGGGGCAGGGGGGCAATCCTTGGGCCTTGCAGGTCCTTGCCTGGGATGGGAGCGGCTCTTCCTCATGCCCCACGTTTAGCTTTGCAGGGCATCCCCCCTGTGGGAGTTGGGGGGGGCAGTTGCCCTGCCGCTCTGCTTTCCAGCTGCAGCTGCCTCATCTGTTTCATGTTTCAGGATTTTCTCTCATGAAAATTCTGCCTTTCTACCCAAGGAGCTCGCCAAAATGCAGTTTGCACCAGCAGAGCGCCGTCTCAGCGGACAAGGCAGCCGGCCACCTCCTTCCCTTGCCAGGAAGACCTGCTTGTCAGGATTGGGGCTCTGGGCGCTCCGGAGGGGCCCGCCTGCTTGGCTCAAGGCCGTTGTGGTTCTGCTTGCGGTGGGCATTGGAGCCGCTGGCGCCATGTTCAGAAGAAGGGGCCTCCGGGCAGCAGCTTGGGGCCTGTAGGCCTCACACGGCCCATGTTGGTCCTGTTGGCTCTACCTGGAGCAGGACTACCTGGAGCACCCCGTGGGGTTCCCTGTGGCCGTGTCCCTGTGGCTGTTGTTGGATGGAGAGGGTGGCCGGCAGGCCGCTTCACCGCTCTCTTAGTGCTGGAGGAAAGGCAGGCGGGGGAGAAGGGGCAGCTGGGACGCCAGCCGTGGGGAGTGGTCCGTGCTGCTGATCACCGCCGACATCCAGTCGTCAGAGAGCCCCTCCCGGAGTGTTCCTCAGGAACCAGCGGGGATGGGGGTGTAGTGGTTAGGGACTCCAACTTGGGATGGAGAAGCTGCGTTCAAATTCAGCCTCTGCCATGACTCTGGCTGGGGGACCTGGGGCCGCTCACTCCCTCTTAGTCTAATCCGCCTCACAGGATTGTGGTGAGGATAAAGGGGGGGAAGAGACGACGCTGCTGTTCTGAGGTGCTTGAAGGAAGGGCACCATGAGAACACAGCGCCTCCGTCCGTCCGTCGAGCCCCTGCTCAGGACCCGCTGCCTTGAATCCAGCCACGCTGGAGGGGACCCTGAGGTGTCTGCCCAGGAGCGTGCCAGTAGGGGTTTCCAGGCCTTCCCGGGCCAGGGAGTCTTTGTGGCACCTGCCGCAGGTTGTCTCCTCGGGTGCAGGGGGTGCCAGGCCCTTCCTGCCCTGCCGGCCCAGCTCTTGGTGGCATTTGCGGGGGCCCTGCCGCTCCGCACTGCAGGGTTGGGGGCCAGACCTGGCAACGAGGCGTCTTGGAGCGAGGCTGCCTTCCTCCCTGCCCGTGGCCCGCCAGCGGAAGTGTTTCCGTTTCAGGAGGCTTTTGCCAGGGGACAAATACGGCCTCCTGCTCCTGCCAGATCTGTTTGCTGCTGCTCGTTGTTCAGATTTTCAAGTGACTGTTTTTAAATTGCTCTTTTCGATGTCTGTTATGTTGCTTATGGCAGATGGGTGCGGTGTTTGCTTCCCTGAAGGCCCTTGGGTGGAGAGCGCAGCTGAGCAGTACGATCGGTGGAGGGAGGGGTGCAGAGGGGGCTAAAGGAAGGCCGCCCTTCTACCTGCCCGAGGGCGGCCATTTGCACGAGCCCGTCCGATGGGGCGGGGAGGGCAGCGCTTCCCTTCTACCCTGCCCCCCAATGTCGTGGTTTCTGAATGAGAAGCCAAACCAGCCCGGCCACTGAGCTGCTGCCTCGCCTGGCCCCCCACGCCCTGCCTTTGGCCCTCCTGGAAAGGGCCCCTGGGCTCTGGGTCAGTTCAGAAGCGGCTGCCAGGGTGAGGCCGCCGGTCTCCCAGCTGTCCGGGGGGGGGGGGTGTGTGCCAGGGACAGGCAGGGGCCTAAAGGACCAGACCGGGCTCTGGGGCACCTTGGGCCTGCGGGCCTCCTCGGCTGAGGGCATATTCTGATCAGGGCACATGTGCTGGCTTCTGCCCAGGGCTTGGGTTCAAGGGCCTGGAGCGGTCTCTGGTGGCCCCCCCCGTCTTCAAGCGAGGAGGGTGTGGAGGGGGCCGGGATCACTGAGCAGCCGGCCTTGTCCGACCGTCACCACGGTGACCAGTGTTTTTTTCTTTTAAAACTCTACAGTGCCAAGAGGAGGAAAATGGCTGACAAAATCCTCCCTCAGCGGGTGAGTGGCCTTCCCTTTCTTCCTCCGTGTGGCTTTCCTCGCTTGATCAGGCGGGTGCCGCTCTGGGCTCCAAACCGGCCCGTGAGACACGGCTGCTGCCCATGGGAGGCCGTGGGGGGGGGAGGGGGGCGCAGGGCTGCGAGTGCAGGGCAGGGGCCGAGCCGGACTGCCCCCCCCCCGCTCTTTTTGGTGCCCGGTCGGGTACGGGCACAGGAGGAGGAGGAGGAGGAGGGCCTTTGCTGCCACTGGCTATTTGCTCCCATGGCCGCCAGGCAAATCTCTCAGCCCACTTGTCCACCTTGGCACCCAAGCCATGGCGCTGTCAAGCTCTAGCAAAGCTCCACGCCTGGCCGGGTGTTCCTGGGCTTGAGTGTGCGCCTGTGTTTGGAGCTGGCAGCTGGCTTGGACCAGCTCTCCTTCCCCACCCCACCCCCCGCGGGTGCTGCTCCTAACAGCTGTGCCTGCCCCTCTCTTGTGGGCATGTGCTCTCTCCCTCTCTCCCCCCGGGTGGGGGTAGGGGTGGGGGGCTTACATCAGCTGCTGTCCATCCTGTCCGTGGCAGCCTCCTTGACGTCTGAAGACTGTCTTCACTGTGTTCTTTGCCATGACTCCACCTCTGCCCTTGGCAAGGTGTTCTGGCATTTCAGAGCAGTTTTCCCCACTTCCACAGGCTCCTTGGCCCCACCCCCAATTTTTTTCTTTCTTTGGCACCTCAGATTGCCAGGAATGGAGCCCCATGTAAAAATCCAGTGCCGCTCAGCTCCCCTGCAATGGCCCCCAGTGAGCTGCCGTGTGCCCCACGGGGGAAACAGGCATGCACCAGTGGGCCTGTGTGGAAATCTCCTGACCAGGGCAAGCAGCAGCTCCCCAGGGCCATTTCATCCTGGGAAACCAGAGCAGGGGTGGGGGCTGACACCCTTCCTCCCCAGTTGCTGAGACCCCAGTCTGGATGAAACATCTGGGGTGGCCAGGAGGAGCTCTGCCACTGTGGGGCCTTTTCCGGAAGGGCAGCAATGCTCTGCTTTCTCCCCAGATTCGGGAGCTGGTCCCTGAGTCCCAGGCGTACATGGACCTCTTGGCCTTTGAGCGCAAACTGGACCAGACCATCATGCGAAAGCGAGTGGACATCCAGGAGGCCCTGAAGAGGCCCATGAAGGTAGGTGCTCCCCCCTGCCAGCAGCGGGGCCATGCGGACAAATCCCCACGGCCACCCCCAAGCCCCCTCGCTCCCCAGCAGTGCCGAAAACAGACAGACTGGGTGACCCCTGCTGCCGCCGCCAGTGACTCGGGGAGGATCTCCTGCCAGGCGGGAGGGAGTCGTAGGTTCCTCTAAGCAAGCAGGGGTTGGGAGCCTGTCGCCACTCAGCAGTGTCGAGCTGTCGTGCTCCAGGGATAGATGGAGAGCTTCCCCATTGCCCCTCCGGTTACCAAACTTCAGATAGTAAGACCGACTAGGCCTGGCGTGTTTCCAGAGATTGAGCTTAGAGCACGCAAAATATAAAAAAATCTAACAAAGGAATAAAAAGATTATTTATCTATTTATTTACATCGGGATATTTCTGGTCTGTTTCATGGTCTCCTAAGCTTGGGGACAAAGAAATGGTGAGAACGGGCAGTCCCTTCTCCCCTCACATGGGGCATCCTAAACTTTGCTGAATTATGACCGTCTGGCTGTACTGGATGCGGCAGCCGCTGAAAGTTTACTGTGACAACCTTTAGTTCTCAGGCAGCAGCCTTTCCAGCCCCTCATTCCCAAGGATTGTCCAAAGGCAACTGCCTGGAGACCACCCTGCTGTCAGCCCGCCCCCCCCCGCCCATCCGTGGCCACGCCAGATTCCTCTGGAGTTGGTGGGCCACCTCCCTTGCCTCAGCCGCCACCTGGAGGCCCAGAAGCAAGGCCACCTTGAGGAGTGCCCCCCACCCCCTGGAACTGACCCCAAGTTAAATAGCCCAGGAGACTGAGTGGAGCTGCAGTGGCCACAGGGAGCAACGGGAGGTTTGCCTGGATGGCAAAAGAATTAAGCACTGCTGTGCGCCCCCCCCCCCACAACAGACTGCAAGCTAATAATATGGACTGTAGACTGTTTCATCTAGTGGGAAAGGATTGTAAAGATGTAATAAGCAAATGGGATGTTGAGCTGTTGCTCGAACCAGGGGAGACAGGCGAGGGTGAATGAGTGGGGGGGGCATAGTCAGGGGTTGCTCCTTGCTCCTGTGTTCCTGGCAGTAGTCAAGGGCTGCTCCCTGCTCTCATGTTCCGGGTGCTTAACTTTGGGTTTTTCCAGAGAAGCTTCTCAGCGGTGGGGGACTTGTTTCCTTCCCTTTTCTGCTTGCCATAACCCTGACATTCAGGGTTAACACCCCCCTGCCCGTGCTTGTCCATCTCGGCAGGGCAGCTGGTGGCATTACAGCTCTTGTGGCCCTGCCCCTGGACAGCGGCTCATGGCAGCCTCCCTGCCCCCCCCAATAAATGTACAGAAAGAACGAGGGGGTGTGCCTGCTTTCCCTGTGGGAATCGCCCCTTGATAAGACGGGGCTCTGCGTCGATCTGGTGGCCGCTACTCAGTGCCTTTGGGGTTGTCTGGCGTGGAACGTCCTTGCCCCGTGCTAATTTTATCCTTCCCCCAACAGCAAAAACGCAAGTTGCGCCTTTACATCTCCAACACATTCAACCCTGCCAAATCGGATGCAGACGACTCTGATGGCAGCATCGCCTCCTGGGAGCTGCGGGTGGAGGGCAAGCTCTTAGACGACGTACGGGCAAGGGGCGCTCTCGTTTCCCGGGGGGCTGGACTGGGCTCGAGGCAGCTGGCTGGGCTGGATGGAAGGGAAACCCCCCCCCCCAAGTCTGGGCAGAACAGCAGACTCGGCAGACTCCTGTGGGGAACTGCCAGGCCCAGCAGCGAGAAGGAGGCACCGGTCCAAATGCAAGAAGGCAGGGGGGAGCAAGGCGGGGTGGAGGAGTCCCGGGTCCTGTCCCAAGGCAGGTAGCGCAGGGAGCTTTTGCCCACAGAGCTTGGCTGTGCAGGCCTGAACATATTAGAGGGGCAGGTGGCAGTTTGGGGCTCTGGGAGTGGGGGGCAACAGATTTGGTTGAGGGTACTGATGATGCTAAGAAACAGATTCATTTGGGGGAGGAGGGGAAGCCGTGCAGACCAGGGGGGTTATTATTGGAAACCGTCCCCATAGAGTTGAGACCCCTCCTGTTTCTCTTTGGGGGTCTCTGTCCACCAAACCGGGGACCAGGTCTTTAAGGAGGGTCACATTTACCCCCCCCCCCAATTTCCTGCATGTAGTGATGTTGACGTTTCTCCCTTTTGATTCCATAGCTCAGTAAGCAGAAGCGAAAGTTTTCCTCTTTCTTCAAGAGTTTGGTCATTGAGCTGGACAAGGATCTCTATGGACCGGACAATCACCTGGTGGAGGTCAGTGGGCACGCACACGGCGCTGGGTGGGCAAGGGCCAGAAGCCCGCTCCTCCCGAGTGCCCTTCTGTGAGTGTGTGTGTGGTTGTGATTGTGATTTTCTCCCCCCCCCCCAGTTTGTCTGTGGTGGTGACTAGGTAGAGCCCAAATAGGCTGGGTCTCCCCACCCTCTGTACAGTGTGTTTCCAGGAGTTGTCTGGACCCGTGTGTCCCCCTCTGGTTTCCTGGCCTGATCTGGGAATGAAAACTGCCTCAGCCTCTCTGACAGAGGCCCCTTCACCAGGACAGTGCAAAAAAGGGAAGAGTGGTTCTATCTGCACCACTCAGGGGCTTTTGGGGCCATTTGCTACGGCCTCCGTCTGGATCGGGTGGCCAGACTGGAGCCCAGGGACCTGTGTTCGGATGGCACTGCTCCTGATCAGTCTCTAAGGCGGTGTTAGAGATCAGGCATTTGAACCCCCCCAGCATCTGTGCTGTGGCTCTCTCTGGGTTCAAGTCTGTCTCCCACACTGGCCTTCTATGCAGAGACATTTCCCCACGGTCACCCCCTGCCAACTGCTTCGAGGCTTCCTTTTGATTTTTCTGCCCTTCAGAGGTCACCTCGCTCTCCCTGTGCCTTTTGCCCGCATTTTCCAGGTTCTGGCTAAAACAGCCTCTGGAAAACATGGGCAAAACACGTAGGGAGAGCGAGGCGACCTCTGACAGGCAAAAAAGGCATGTGCATAATCAAAAGGAAGCCCCAAAGCAGTCGGCGGGGGTGAGCGCAGGGAAGCGTCCCTGCATAGAAGGCCACTGTTGAACATCTCCATGAGATTACGAGGGGAGAGATCTGGGGATTCTGAGGGAGGGGCTGTCAGAATCATAGAGTTGGAAGGGACCGTCAGGGCCATCTAGTCCAACCCCTTGCACGATGCAGGAAATTCGCAGCTGCCTTCCCCACACACACCCGGGGACCCCTACTCCATGCCCAGAAGATGATACCTGGCTCTTTACAAAAGAATCGTTTTGGTCGGCGGATACCCTGAATCAGGGTTTGGAAGTGGTCATGAACTTGGAATAGTACCACTAAACTGTAGCTGAGTCCAGACAAGACTGGGATGAAGGGTTAAGGAGTCGGCCTCTTCTGGATGGAGTTGGATGGAGTTTAGGGCTTCGGGGAGGGGTGATCCTGTTCTGAGGCCTGGAAGGTTGTTCAGCTGCTCCGCTCGGGGCATTATCTGCAGCTGCCTTGAGAAATGGGAGCGGCCTGCAGCTCTCTAGCCCAGGGTGTGGGTCAGATGAGTGGCCGTCATAAGCTGGATGTGGGGCTGCCTTTGAAGATGGTCCGGGAATGCCCATTGGTGCAAAATGTCACTGTTCGGTTTCTCTTTGGTGTGAGCTGAAGAGGGAGCATCACGGCACTCCTAAAGAACTGCAGCTGCTGCCCACCTGCTTGGCTCGGTTCAGGGCTCGGTTTGACCCTTACAGCTCTCCGTGGCCTGGGCCCAGAGCCCTTTACAGGATGAGTCTGCCTGTCTTCACTGTGCTGCACTGTGAGGAACCCCCCCCCTCGGGTACATTTTTATCCTGCCTTCATTCCAAGTAGCTCGGGGCAGCAGATACAATTTTCCTTTCCTTGTTTTATCTTCACAATAGTCCTGTGACGTATGATAGGCTGAAGTGTGTAACTGGGCTAAGATCACCCAGAAAGCTTAATGGCAGAGTCAGGATTTGAACCCGACTTTTCGAGATCCAACACTATAACCACTACACCACGCTGTTTCTCTGAAGCAAAGTGGGTGTCAGCCAGAGATGCAGCATCCTTCATGGTGCTACGTTGGCTGTGGCATCCCCCCCCCCCGAGATTCACCTGCTACCCATTAGGTGCCAGGCGAAGAAGACACTTTTATTTACCCTGTCAATGAGTGGGCTATTATTTCACCTGATCAGTGATATTACTGCTGCTCTGTTTTGCGTCCCTTTATAGTTTTGAGTGACAATCATGGAATCCTAGGGTTGGGAGGGGGCCATAGAGGCCATGTCCAGTCCCACCCCCCACCCCCCTGCTCAGTGCAGGATCATCCTAGAGCCTCCCTGGCCAGAGATTGTCCATCCTTTGCTTACTGTTTTACCGTTGTGTGTGTTTCAATGGCTTTTTGTGTGTTTGCCTTCTGCTGTGAACTCCCTTCCCATGG
This sequence comes from Euleptes europaea, assembly GCF_029931775.1. Lineage (NCBI taxonomy): Eukaryota > Metazoa > Chordata > Lepidosauria > Squamata > Sphaerodactylidae > Euleptes > Euleptes europaea. The sequence goes on from NC_079322.1 coordinate 80,057,126, forward strand.
GCTTTGTCCTCGGGCAGAGGGCTAGCAGCCCCACAGAACCAATGGGGCCCTTGGAGCCTGCGGCCCAGATCCCCTTGGCCTGAGCTGACCCCCGCCTCCCTCGACCCGGGGGGCTCAGCCCATCCCCTTTGCTTGTCTCCGGCAGTGGCACCGGACTCCCACCACCCAGGAGACGGACGGCTTCCAGGTGAAGAGGCCGGGGGACGTCAGCGTGCGCTGCACACTCCTGCTCATGCTGGACTACCAGGTCAGGCCTGGGTGTTATTGGTCGTTATACACCCTGTCTTTCTCCCCAGTAGGGACCCAAGGCAGCTTACATTGCTCTCCTCATTGCCTCCATTTTATCCTCACAACAACACTGAGAGGTAGGCTAGGCTGAGTGTGTGTGATTGGCCCAAGGTCACCCAGTGAGTTTCCATGGCAGAGTGGGGATTTGAACCTGGGTCTTCCAGAGACTAATCTGACACTGTAGCCACACTACACCACACTGTCTACCATTATACCAATAAGTGTAACTGGCTCTGTGAATTCCAGGCTTTAATTTTTTTTAAGTAAGTCTCTGTAAGCATCCTTCAAGTTTATGCCCCAACTACAGATGCTGATGAGGAAGAAATTGAAAGTTTTTATGCCAGTGTTCAGGAAGAAATTGATCACACACCTAAACAAGATATGCTGATAATCATAGGTGATTGGAACGCAAAAGTAGGAAACAAAGCAGAATCAAATGTTGTTGGCAGATTTGGGCTAGGAGCACGGAATGAAGCAGGAGAACGCCTCGTAGAATTCTGTGAAGACAACAATCTGTTCATTGCAAACACATGTTTCAGGCAACCAAATAGACGATTGTATACATGGACATCACCAGACGGCCAGTATAGAAATCAAATAGATTATATAATTGGAAGCAGAAGATGGAGAAGCTCTATTCTCTCGACCAAAACAAGACCAGGAGCCGACTGCGGTACAGATCATGAATTGGTAATATCGAAAATCAAGATAAAGCTTAAGAAAAACACCAAAACATTCATAGCACCAAAATACAATCTAAGCAATATTCCTGAAGAGTTTAAAGACCATGTAAGGAACAGATTTGCATTACTGAATTCAAGTGAACGTAAACCTGAAGAACTATGGGTGGAAACTAGAGATATTATCAAGGAAGAATGCAAAGACTATTCCTGTAGCCAAAAGAAAAGAAAAACCTCGATGGATGTCTGAGGAAACTCTTAAAATTGCCAGAGATAGACGAGAAGCAAAAGTAGAAGGTGACAGAAATAGAATCAAAAGTCTAAGTGCAACGTTCCAGCGACTAGCACGTAGAGACAAAGAGACCTATTATAATAACCAGTGTAAAGAAATAGAAGAGAACAACAAAAAAGGAAGAACAAGAGATCTATTCCACAAGATCCAAGAAATCAAAGGGAAATTTAAAGCATGGTTAGGCATGCTGAAAGATCAGCATGGAAATACATTAACTGAACAGGACAAAATAAAGAAAAGGTGGGAACAATACACTGAAGAACTATACAGAAGAGATGAAAGAATAAAAGATTTTTCCAAGAAGAATTTTTTGAAGAAGAACCTACAGTTTTAGAAAGTGAAGTGAAAGCTGCATTGAGAGCAATTGGGAGAAACAAATCACCAGGAGCAGATGGGATATCAATAGAGGTATTCCAAGCCACAGAAACGGAGTCCATCAAAAGAATGTGCCAACAAGAATATGCCAACAGATATGGAAAACAAAACAATGGCCCACAGACTGGAAATGATCCATTTACATTCCAATTCCCAAGAAAGTAGACATCAAAGATTGCAACAACTATCAGACCATTGCATTAATTTCTCATGCAAGTAAAGTGATGCTCAAAATCTTACAGCAAAGGCTGTTACCATATATGGAACGAGAAATGTCTGTTGTTCAAGCTGGTTTCAGAAAAGGAAGAGGCATTAGAGATCATATTGCAAATATTGCTGGTTACTGGAACGTACGAGAGAATTTCAGAAGAAAATCAGCTTGTGTTTCATAGATTACAGCAAAGCTTTTGACTGTGTGGATCATGAAAAGCTATGACTGGTTTTAAAGGAAATGGGTGTGCCACTACATCTGATCGTTTTGATGCGCAACCTGTACTCTGGACAAGAGGCCACAGTTAGAACAGAATATGGAGAAACGGAATGGTTTCCAATTGGCAAAGATGTCAGACAAGGATGTATTTTATCTCCCTATCTCTTCAATCTATATGCAGAACATATAATTAGGAAAGCTGGATTAGATTTAGATGAAGGTGGAGGGAAAATTGGAGGGAGGAACATTAATAATTTGAGATATGCGGATGACACTACATTATTGGCAGAAAATAGTGAAGATTTGAAACAACTGAAAGTTAAAAGAGAAAGCAGGACTACAGCTGAACATCAAGAAAACAAAAGTAATGACTACAGGAGAATTACACAACTTTAAGCTGACAATGAGGAAATTGAAATTGTTCAAGACTTTCTATTCCTTGGCTCCACCATCAACCAAAAGGGAGACTGCAGCTAAGAAATCAGAAGGAGATTGAGACTGGGAAGGGCAGCCATGAAGGAGCTAGAAAAGATTTTGAAGTGTAAGGATGTGACTCTGGCCACCAAGACTAGATTAATTCATGCCATCATATTCCCTATTACTATGTATGGGTGTGAAAGCAGGACAGTGAAGAAGGCTGATAGGAAGAAAATAGATTCCTTTAAAATGTGGTGTTGGAGGAGAGGGTTACGGATTCCGTGGACTGCCAAAAAAACAAATCAGTGGGTTATAGATCAAATCAGGCCTGAACTGACCCTAGAAGCTAAAATGACTAAACTGAGGCTATCGTATTTTGGTCACGTCATGAGACGACAAGAGTCACTGGAAAAGACAGTCATGCTAGGAAAAGTTGAAGGCAGCAGGAAAAGAGGAAGACCTAACAAGAGATGGATTGACTCAATAAAGGAAGCCACAGCCTTCAATTTGCAAGATCTGAGCAAGACTGTCAAGGATAGGACATTTTGGAGGACTTTCATTCATAGGGTCGCCATGAGTCGGAGGCGACTTGACGGCACTTAACACACACACACTGTCCCTTTTTGTTGTAGATATATAAGAGGAAAGACATATCTCTGCAAGAGAAGGAGCTAAAGTCTTCCCTTTTTAAAATGAAAGCTGGGAATTCATAGAACCTGTTGCACTTATTAGTAAAATCAGTATAACAATATGAACGGCTGATTTAAAAAAATGGAAAGAAGACCGATGGCACCTGGGGGGGGGAGGGCCCCTCCCTGCTGGTCCGATTGGGGCAGGGAGACCTGCCATGTGGACGCCCCTTTGCAGTGTATGAGCTGCTGCACCAGCAATGGGGAAACCATACAAGCCTGCTCAGGGTGGAGGGCAGCCCCTGGGGGTTACCCCAGAAAGCGAAACCCAAAATATATGGGGAAGAGAGAGAGATGTGTCTTCCCTGCAACATACACAGTTGGACGGGGAATTCTGCTCCATAACAGGGGATGCCCATTTACCTAGAAAGAGGGTGATGCCCTGAAGCACTGTCAAGAATCCAGGCTGCTTCCTTCCCTACTTCCTGTTTTTCAGGAGTTTTTTTGAACCCGTAATGGCTAGATCACTACAGCATTATCGTAATCTGTTGCAGAAATATAGAAGGTCTCTAAATTCCCACCTTTCATTTTGTTTTTTAAAAATACACTTCTTTTGCTGCAGAGATCTGCAGCGATTAGGAGTAGAAGCTTACTTTTTCTGTAAAACAAAAGCTAGGGATTCAGAGGAGCTCGTACTTCGTTGCACTAGAATACTATAGTGCTGTTGTGATCCAGATATATTACCGGTTTTGAAAAAAATGAGCATCCTGCATTAAAGCTCTCCTGTGGCTTGGGGCTGCGAGGGCAACAGGAAAGGAAAGGAAGACGGTGCCGGTGGGAGGAAGGACCTCCCAGCATGTGGGGCTTCCCACCCAGGTTGCCTGACGGGGCTGGGGCTGCACTCTTCCCAAAAAGGTCAGACAGAAGCAGGTTTGGTGAAGAGCCCACCAAGGATGGTTGGAGTGTGAGAGACCCCGGTGTCGTGCGGCTGCTCCCCACAGGAGGGCTGCAGTTTGCTAGGTGAAGGCGAGAGAAGCCTGCACTGTGGGTGGGCCGGTGCTCCTGCCCGCCCTCCAACCCTGCTGCCAGCCTCCCTGCTTTCCTTCCCAGGCTGCTGATGGGGAGACTGAGGCAGGGGGAGGGAGGGAGGCCAGCAAGAGCGGTGGGATGCTGGAACACAATTTCTGGCGCATCAGCTTGCCTGCTGAGCTATGAGGGGATTGTGGGAATTGTCCAATGGGAGCCACTTCTGGAGACAAGGAGGGGGCTCCGTGGTGAGGGACTGGCCCAGCCCTGCTTCTGCTGCTGCTGCCTTCTCCGGAGGCCAAGAGGTCATCTCAAGAACTTCTCTGTTTGAGCTGCCTAAGGCCCGTCTTGGCATGCTCCCTTGTTCAGTGCGCACTCACACCCCGCCCAGGGAAGTGCCGCCCTCCACTCAGCAAGGTTTGACGCCTCCCTCGTGCCTCAGAAGGCTTCCTCCCTCTCGAGTGGGCTCTTTGTGTGGTGGAATGGATGCTTCCACAAAAATCCAGATTGCCAGAAAGTAAAGCAGAGAGAGTCCAAACGCTCCTCAAATGAGGAGAAGCTCTGCTCCGGTAAGTGCTCTGGCCCGACACTCTTGCCCAGTGTCCTTGGAGGGTCAGGACCCAGGAGGCTGATTGTCTCAGATCCCATCAGCAGAACACTCATTGGCCGGGTGCTTGTGACATCATCATAAAACACACACACACACACACCCCGGCGGGGCTTCAGCTTGAAAACAAATGATGGGAGGTGTGTGTGGGGTGGGTGAGTTTTGTTTTATCAAACCGGGGGCGGGGGTTATACGATAGATGATGTGTGCAGTTGTAGCGATTGAGGTTTTCGCTCACAATTTCAGAGAGCTGTGAACTGAAAATAACTCAAGGCTTTGCTCTTGGCTGCTATTCACATGAGCTTACACCTCATCCAACCTTTTTGATAATACAATATTTTTCTCAGGATATGCTTGGTTCTCTGTTCAGGTAACCAGCAAATGAATTGACACCTGTGTGAATCTTTCTATCTTTTATTGAAAAGGGGAAAGATTCTTTTGATTAAACAAGACAGTATAAAATAGAGAACTAAAATTAATGAACTTATACAGAATGTAATTAAGCAGGCAAATATAATCAATTCTATCATTATCTTAATGCATATTAAAACTAGTTGTCTGTTAGAATAAATCATAATTCAGTCCGTTATTCATTGCTCTTAAGGAATGTCAAATAAGCCAGAAGGATCCCTATATCTTACCAAGCAAGGGGCCTTCAATCTCTGATAGCTGAGCTTCAGTCTAAGGAAATCTGATTTGGTCCTCAGACTCATTCTTACTTATAGAGTAAACTTATGTATCTGATCAATCTCTGAAGTCACTTATCACAATCATGTGACTTTTGCTAAGTACCTGGTTGGCTATCATAATAAGCAAGTCAGCATAAACACATCTGTGCACTGTATCCCATGATGAATAAAAGTAAAGGTAAAGGTCCCCTGTGTACGTACCAGGTCATTCCTGACCCATGGGGTGACGTCACATCCCAACGTTTTCTAGGCAGACTTTGTTTACGGGGTGGTTTGCCAGTGCCTTCCCCGGTCGTCTTCCCTTTACCCCCAGCAAGCTGGGTACTCATTTTATCGACCTCGGAAGGATGGAGGGCTGAGCCAACCTTGTGCCGGCTGCCTGAAACCAACTTCCGTTGGGATCGAATTCAGGTCATGAGCAGAGCTTGGACTGCAGTACTGCAGCTTACCCCTCTGCGGCACTGGGCACATGATGAATACATTTCTGAAATAGCTAGATAGAAGACCAGAAGCTATCTCATCAAAATAACCTTTTCAGACTTTCCCAAATTTTCCCAAAAACTTCCCCCATTACATCAGCTAAAAACTAAAATTGCAGGCAAAAGATGACATAGCTAACAGGTATCTCCTTGTACTGGGGATGAGATCAGTGCTACTGCGACGCTGGTCGAGTCTTGCAAAGAGGCCGTGAGGCACATGCAAGCGCCACTCCTGACAACTGTTGGGTCTCTTTCTCCTCCTCCTCCAGCCACCACAATTTAAACTTGACCCCCGCTTGGCGCGCCTGTTGGGGATCCACACGCAGACACGCTCCGCCATCATCCAGGCGCTGTGGCAGTACATCAAGACCAACAAGTTGCAAGACTCCCACGACAAGGAGTACATCAACTGTGACAAGTATTTCCAGCAGGTGAATCCAGCATTCCCCTGGTCACGCGCCAGAGCCTTCGGCCCGGGGGGTGGGGGGTGGGGTCTCCTGCTTTGCCTCTGGCAGACCTGTTTGTGAGGCTGACTCCGGGCTCTGGAGGGCCCTTAGGGGCTCCACCGCAGAGCGTGGCTGGCGCTGCCGGCCAGGGGGCTCTGGAATGCGTGGCAGGAATTCGTGCCCTCCCCTCTGGGAGGGGCCATAGCTCACGGTCTGTTCTGGCTGCCGTTGCCCTTAGCCCCGATCCATCGTTGGTAGCATGCACCTGCACAGCTCTGCTGTGTGCCGCCAGGGTTGTCAGCCTCCAGAGGGGAGGGGGGGCTGGGGATCCCTCGGAATTACCACCCATCTCCAGACTACGGTTCCCCTGGAGAAGAGGACTGCCTTGGAGGGTGGACTCCCTGGCATTGTACCCCACTGAGGTCCCAGTCCTCCCCAGGCTCCACTCCCAAAATCTCCAGGAATTTCCTACCCCCACCCCCGCCGGTGGCCCCCGGGGAGTGGGGGGCGGACAACCCGTGCTCCCTGCTCTCCGATTCCAGCTGCTTCCTCTAGTCCTGAGGAATGGAGGGGGGGGAACACAAAAGTAACAAGAAGGGATTGCCAGTGCTTTCACCCAAAGGGAGGCTGGCTTTTTCCCCACCCACACCCCACGCCCACTAGAGAGGCAGCGAGCAAATAAGGAGGGGGAGCAGCTGCTCTTCTCCCTCGAGGGGTAAATCCGCCAAGCAGCAGCAGAGCACAAACGGTGCCCACCCCCAGCCGATTTTGCAGCACCTTTGGATATTTTGGATATTTGGTTTTGTTGTGACCTGGTGGAGCCCTCTTGGGACCCCCCCCCCACAAGCCCCTGTCCAAAAACCAAATTGCCACTGAGCATGGGAGGAGGTGAAACAAACTCAGCCTGATTGCTTGTTTTCGTTGCAGCCATCAAGACCTTCTGAGTACCACAAGTGAGCTCGCTCACACACAAACACACACACACACACACCTTGCCCCGGGCCCCTCCTGCAAAGGTAGAGCCTTCCTTTTTATGACCACCCATCTCTTCCTTCCTGGAAATCAGTTTCCCATCTGCTCTGGACAAAAGAGACCTGAGTCCGGAGACCCTTTCCTCCACCCTTCGTTGCTGATTGCTCTGTCTTCTGCCTCTGATATAAAGGATGGTCTCCAGAGGGCCAAGCGGCAGGTGGTGATTCAGCTGCCTTCCCCCATCAGCTGCCTCCTGATGCCAGGCTCTCTCTCTCTCTCTCTGTCTCCCTTTTCAGATCTTCGACTGCCCACGGCTCAAATTTTCTGAGATCCCACAGAGACTCACTAACCTGCTGCTGCCACCAGACCCCATTGTCATCAACCACATCATCAGGTAGGCCTCCCCACTCCACCACTCCTGCCTCGGCACGGGCAAGCGCCTCTCTCAGGTGTGCCCCTGCCTTAGCCTCCAAAGCGAAGGCAGCTGTCTCCCTGTTGCGCCGTGCCCTGCCAGGCTGGCCAGTCCACTGCTACTCCTGGCCTCTGGTAGGTACATCTTATGTCATCAGGCAGGGTGGCCTGTCCCCCCTCTTGTTGCTTGGGCGGAGGAGCCCTGCCCCAATGGGTCTGTCCCCTGCCAAACAGACTGGGAGGACTAAGATGCAAACTTGTCCAGCATCAAGGGAGCTTTCTGCTCTTTCAGGGCAGTGGAGGAGGGGGGAGGTGCAAGGCTTCAAGCTCACCTCCGTTCACTGTGCAGAGAGGCGGCAGGTTGCAGTGGCCGCTGCCTTGCCCGACCGCTCCAGCAGTCTTCCCAAGCCAAGCTCGGGGCGTCACCGCTGGCACTGTGGGGCGCTGAGGGCCCCCAGCCCCTCGGTTCAGCTCAGAGCTGAGGACCCTTCAGAGAGAGGAAAAGTGTCGGGAGCCCCTCTTCCCTGCAGGAGGAACCTGCTGCTGTGGAATTCATGGGGAGAAGGCCTGTGAGGTGGCCGAGATAGCGGCTCCCATTGCAGCAGCTGAATTGTGGCCAGCAAACTGTGTATGTGTGTGTGTGTGTCTGGGGGGGGGTAGCTTGGTCTCTTGTGGCTCCAAATCTCTCAGGTGTGCTCTGATGTTGGGGCCCGTTGACAAGCAGATCGGGTAGCAGAGGCTCTGAAGCACAGAGGTTCTTGTCCTTAGGCACCTTAAAAACCAACAAAATTTGGCAAGGTATATGCTCTTGTGAGTCACAGTTCACTTTGTCAGGTAACTGGCAATGTCAGCTTTGACTCACAAAAGCGTATTATTCCCTGGAAAATGGTGTTGTTCTTGAAGGTGCTATTGGACTCAAATGGTGTTTGGCTACTGCCGTCTAACACAGCTGTCCACCAGAAAATATCCACAAGGTTAGATCCCTGCCCCTCCTGGCTGGCTAAAAAGAGTGAGGAGCCTAGTGAAAGGTAAGATGATCACTATGTCTTTCCCAGAAGGAGATTTCCCCAAACCTCCGAAAGAGGCAGTGATTCATCTAGTAATAAAGAAACCTTGGTTAGACAAAGGGATTCTGGCCAATTGTAGACCAGTTTCTAATCTACTTTTGTGGGAATAGTAATTGTGTGGTAGCAGCACAACTCCAGGGTTTTCTGGCTAACTCATAGAAGGGACCATAGAAGAGCTGGAAGGGACCAACAGGGTCATCTAGTCCAACCCCCTGCACAATGCAGGAAATTCACACTACCTCCCCCACACACACCCAGTGTCCAGAAGATGGCCAAGATGACCTCCCTCTCATGAACTGCCTAAGGTCATAGAATCAGCATTGCTGACAGATGGCCATCTAGCCTCTGCTCAAAAACCTCCAGGGAAGGAGAGCTCACCACCTCCCGGGAAGCCTGTTCCACTGAGGAACTGCTCTAACTGTTAGAAAATTCTTCCTAATGTCTAGACAGAAACTCTTTTGATTTAATTTTAACACGTTGGTTCTGGTCTGACCTTCTGGGGCAACAAAAAACAACTCGGCACCATCCTATATATGACAGCCCTTCAGGTACTTGAAGGTGGTTATCATATCACCTCTCAGTCTTCTCCTCTTCAGGCTAAACATACCCAGCTCCTAAAACCTTTCCTCCAGCTTGTCTACATCCTTATTAAATTGCGGTGCCCAAAACTGAACACAGTACTCTAGGTGAGGTCTAACCAGAGCAGAGTAAAGTGATACCATCACTTTGCGTGATCTGGGCACTACTTCTGTTGATGCAGCCCAAGATCGCATTTGCCTTTTTAGCTACCACATCACACTGTTGACTCATGTTCAGTGTTTGGCCTACTAAGACCCCAAGATCCTTTTCGCACACACTACTGCTAAGACAAGTCTTTCCCATCCTATAATTAGGATTTTGATTTTTACTGCCTAAATGCAGAACTTTACATTTATCTTTACTAAAATGCATTTTATTAGTTTTAGCCCAATTCTCCAGCCTGTCAAGATCATCCTGTATCCTGGCTGTGTCTTCTGCCGTATTTGCTACCTCACCCAATTTATTATCGTCTGCCAATGTAATAAGCATCCCCTCTATTCCTTTATCCAAATCATTTATAAAGATGTTGAACAACACAGGGCCCAGGACAGATCCCTGAGGCACTCCACTAGTCACTCCTCTCCAAGTGGATGAGGAACCATTAACAAGCACTCTTCGGGTGCGATCTGTCAACCAGTTATAGATCCACCTAACAGTAATAGGATGTAAATCAGATTTTCCAATTTGTCAACAAGAACATTATGTGGAACATTGTCAAAAGCCTTACTGAAATCAAGATAAACTATGTCTACAGCATTCCCCTGATCCAGCAAGGTAATAACTTTCTCAAAAGAGGAGATAAGATTAGTCTGACATGACTTGTTCTTCAGAAACCCGTGCTGGCTCTTAGTAATCAGATCCATCCTTTCTATATGCTCAAGGACTGACTGATGGTTTGTTCGAAAACTTTTCCTGGTATTGATGTCAAGCTGATGGGTCGGTAGTTACCTGGGTCCTCCTAGTTAAATTGTGGAACTCCCTGCCCCAGAATGTGGTGTTGGCTGCCAACTTGGAAGGCTTTAAGAGGGGACATCTTCATGGAGGAGAGGGATATTCATAGCTACTGGTAAAAATGGATGCTAGTCACGATGCATACCTATTATCTCCAGGATCAGAGGAACAGGCCTATTATATTGGGTGCTGTGGAACACGGGCAGGATAAATGCTGCTGTGGTCGTCTTGTTTGTGGGCTTCCTAGAGGCACCTGGTTGACCACTGTGTGAACAGACTGCTGGACTTGATGGGCTTTTCTAATATTATTATGTTCTCCTTTTTCCCCTTCTTGAAGATGGGGACAACATGTGCCCATTTCCAATCTTCTAAAACCTCACCAGTACTCCAAGACTTCTAAAAAATAATGGACAGAGGCTCAGATATTACATCTGCAAGTTCTTTGAGTACCCTTGGATGCATCTGGCCCTGAGGACTTTGTTTCATTTAAAGAAACTAGGTCTTTGTGCACTACCCCAATGCCAATTCTAGGCTGCAAATCCCTTCCCTCATCACGTGTTCTGTTTATGCCATGTTGAGCACCGTTTCCCTCGCAAAAAAAGAATGAGGAAAAGTAGGAATTGAGCAGTTCTGCCCTCTCTTCATCTCCTGTTACAATTGCACTTTCTGGTCCCCGCAATGGGCTTATCATGTCCTTGTTCTTATTCTTACTCTGTACATAGGAAAAGCTAGCCTAAGCTCATACTGAGCTTTAGCTTTCCTAACACTCTCCCTACAAGCACTAGTTATTTGGCCCTGCTTCCACTTCCTAAAGGAGTCCTTTTTATTCCTCAACTCTTTTAAAGAAGCTGTTTATGGAGTCACCCTGGCCTCTTTAGGCTCCTCCCATTTTTCCTTCTCAAAGGAATGGTTTGTGATTGCGCCTTCAGTGTTTCATGTTTAAGAAACTCCCACTCTTCTTGAACTCCCTTCTCCTTAAGTATTTCTGACCATGGGATTCTACCCAGCATAAGTTTAAGTTTGTTAAAATTTGCTTTCCTAAAGTCCAGCCTATATGTCTGACTGCGTACAGTTTTTCTGCTTGTGACTCTGGTTGTAGCACAGAGATGGCTTTGGTTGCTCTGGTGAAGGTCTCCATTTTCAAGTAGACCAAGGCAATGCTTCTTTTGTCCATCTTCCTGGATTTATGAGCAGCTTTCCATACTATGGCATTGATATCAGAGATATGAACACACGAAGTTGCCTTCTACTGTATCAGGCCATTGGTCCATGAAAATCAAAATTGTCCACTCAGACTGGCAGCGGCTCTCCAGGGTCTCAGGCTGAGGTCCTTCACATCACCTATTACCTTGTCAGTTTTAACTGGAGATGCCGAGGATTGAACCTGGGACCTTCTGCATGCCAGGAAGATACTTTACCACTCAGCCACTGCCCCTTCCCTATGATACTAAAATAGTGTACCATATGCAGAAAGTGGTTATTGATGATGCTACCCCTATGTCACAGGAGCTCTCCTGCGGAGTACTACAGGGCTTGGCCTGGTCGCCACCATTATTTGGCATCTGGGCAAGGCCACACTGACTAAGCATGCCCAAAGCTTTGGCACGGGCTGTCATTAATATGCTGCGGATGCCCAGCTAAGCATCACAGAGTAAGCCCCCAAAAGCAACCTGAGTCTCTGAGTTATGACTGCACCCAGAAGCTGTGGTGGAATGGCTGAGGAGCAATGTGACAAAGCTTTTGATCTTCATGTGGAGGTGATGTGGATTGGGAAGGGTGAGATTTTGAAGGGAGTTGTGCTACCCTCCTTGGATGGTGTGGCTTTATCAGTAACAGACTCCATTAAGAGCTGGGGAGTTCTGTTCAGTCCTGCCCATCTGGATGAAAACCTAGTAAACCTGGTGGCGAAAAGTGCCTTTTACCGGCTTCATTCGGCACAAAAACTGCCCCTGTTTTTGGACTCACCCAACAGAGCCGTACCAACTCGGTCCCATTGTTGAGGAGAAGCGTGGGATGTCACTCTTTTAAACACATCAATTGTAGTCAGCAGGTGCAGTTTCAAACTGTGATGGGAGGTCTGCAGACAGGCTCCCCTTGGTGGCTTTGGGCTTACAAAATCAGCTTTGCCACTAGGGCAAGGAGTGGGCTGCCTCTGAATGTCGCTTCCTGGTGTGCATCTCAGTTCTGGGATCCCCCTTCTTAGATCCAAACGCTTGGTGTGTCTTGTGGCTGTGAATGCTCTTTGCTTCATCCCCTCCTCCCCCAGTGTGGACCCCAATGACCAGAAGAAGACGGCTTGCTATGACATCGACGTGGAAGTTGAGGATCCCTTGAAAGGACAGATGAGCGGCTTCCTTCTCTCCACTGCAAATCAGCAAGAGATCACAGCCCTGGACAACAAGGTACTCTGGGGAGACCAGCTTGGCCCTTTGGGGTTTGAGCTGCGGATGCCGCTGTGACTGTGAAGCAAGCCAGAGAGAGGGTGTGGGGCCCCTGGCTCTGAGGCAGAAGGGTAGAAGTGTGGTTCTGCTGGATCGGACCACTGGGCCATCTAGTCCAGCACCCTGTTTCCAGCAGTGGCCAGTAAGATGCCCCAGGGAAACCCGCAAGCAGAACGGTTCAGAGAGCTGGCAAGAGGGCTGCCTTCCGCCTGTTGGTTCAACGTGCTTTTAAATCCATTTTAGCCAGCAGCCATCCTTTTAGCTGGCTGTGTTTTGGGGGAGCTCCTCAACCCTGCCTGGTTCACTTTGGGGCAGAGAAAAGAACTCATTTCAGCCTGAAGGGGAACCGGGGAGGGAGAAAACAGCTTTCCTTCCCAACAGCTTTCCTTCCAACCTTTATTGACACTTCTGTGATACCTGGGCTTGATCCTCAGTTCTTCTTGCTCTTCCCTGGTAACTTATGAGATTCTGTGGTATAATAATATCTGAAGCCAAATCTGAGCTTGGGCATTTTACAGGGGAAAAGGGTGCTAAGGGGCAGCAGGGCCCCTGTTGCCAGTACAAGGGCCAAACATGCCACCCTTGTTTGTAGGACAACCCCCTGCCCATGGCACAGTTCGGCTAGTCACAGTTCTCTATGAACTCTCTCAGCCCCACAAGGTGTCTGTTGTGGGGAGAGGAAGGGAAGGTGAATGTAAACCGGCTTGATTCTCCTTAAAAGCTAGAGAAAGTCAGCATATAAAAACCAACTCTTCTTCTTCGTCATTCTGGCATAACCCTGGTTCATTTGACAAAGGTGAGTTGTTGTCATGGGAATCACAACAACCTGTGAACCCCCCAAAGAGACCCAAAGAGCTGTCCTACATTAGTGTTTTATTATCTTGCTAATGCGGGTGGGGGTGGTACAGGTAGTTAAACCTAGTAGGCCAGGTCATGAGCCAGGGAGAATTGGGTCCAAATCCCCCCTCTGCCATGGAATCTTGCAGGGTGTCCTTGGGCCAGTCACACGTGCCCAACCTAACCTACCTCTCAGGATTGTTGTGAGGATAAAATGGAGGAGAGGAGAACCATGTCAGCCACTTGGGACTTATAATTGAAGTAAACTAAATAAATAAATCTGACCTGGTATGGGGGGTTCTCGTTTTCCCACAGGGCACTACTGGTGGAGTATTGGCAGTTCAGCTCCATGTGTTACATAGTGATTGAAGAGTTTAGTTTGGGCACTGGGTGCAAATCACTCCTAATTTGCTTCCTTGTTCAGATTCATGAGACAATCGAATCCATCAACCAGTTGAAGATACAGCGAGACTTCATGTTGAGCTTCTCCAAAGACCCCAAAGGGTACATCCAAGATCTTCTGCGGTCTCAGAGCAGGGACTTGAAGGTACATTTTCTCTCTGACTTTGAGAGCTGACAGAAAGGAGAAGGCCTGTGTGGTTAACAAAATCCTAAACTGTCATGTTGCCCGATGGAGCATCTTGGCTTACCTCCGGTACTCTTCCCTCTCATGACCACTGGCTGCTGAGAGAGGAGCCCTCTCTGCTCCGTAGTTTGGGTGGGTACTCAGAGCAAAGGGAAGAGGGCTTCAAACATCATAGAATCATAGAGTTAGAAGGGACCACTAGGGTCATCTAGTCCAACCCCCTGCACAATGCAGGGAATTCACAACTATCTCCCCCCCCCCCGCACACACACACCCAGTGACATCACTGGTTGCCAGTGTGCCAGACCGCAGTGCCCACACCGTGGGGTCCATGCAGCCGTACACCCACGGGGGCCTATGCGCCTGCATAATAGATATGCTTAATGAAGCCACTTAGAAATAGTCACATGATTGTGATAAGTGACTTCAGAGATTAATCAGATAGATAAGTTTTCTCTATAACTTTGCATGAGTCTGAAGACCAAATCAGATTTTCCTTGGACTGAAGCTCAGCTATCAGAGATTGAAGGACCCCTGCTTGGCAAGATATAGGGACACTTTTGGCTTATTTGATATTCCTTAAGGGCAATGAATAAGAGACTGAATTCTGATTTGTTCAAACGGACAACTAGTTTTCATATGCATTAAAATAGTGTTAGGAGAATTGATCGTTCTTGTCTGTTTAATTACATTCTGTATAAGTTCATTAATTTTAGTTCTTTATTTTATACTGTCTTGTTTAGTAAAAAGAATCATGCCCTTTTTCAATAAAGGATAGAAAGATTCATACTCATACTCATTGAGTAGTTAAGTTGTAGGGTCTGAATGCTGGTGGATGTAGTGATGGCTATCGCACATAGGGTTTGTGCCCTGCGACACCAGGGTTTGGGTAGACTTGTGGAGAAGGAAATGACCCTTCTGCCTCCTTTGGGTCAGGTTGTTCAGGGCTTTTCAGCCCAGTCCCGAGGCCAAGAAGAGCTCCAGGAGAGGTGAACAAAGCCCATCTGGGCTCTTGATGCCACTTTCCTGGCATTGCAGCCAGCGTGCTGAGCTCCCTCTGCATTGCAGGTGATGACGGATGTGGTTGGGAATCCCGAGGAAGAGCGGCGAGCCGCGTTCTACCATGAGCCCTGGTCCCAGGAGGCTGTAAGCAGATACTTCTACTGTAAGGTAAGGCCCCAGAGGAGAGACAGTATGGGTGGGCGGGCCGGCGGGCCGGCCAGCATCTCCAGACAAACACAGCCGCTGTCTTTCTCTTTCAGATCCAGCAGCGACGGCAGGAGCTGGAACAGTCACTTGGGGTGCGCAACACATAAGCTGCTGAGGCAGGGTCTCCCGGGGTGCATCACGTACCCCTTCGAGAATGGACCTGCTTCATGCCTGGCCGAGGAGGCACCCCCAGCAGCTCCAGTCTGGCTGGCTTTTGGGTGGTTTTCCCCTCCGAAGCCTGCTTCTCCTCAGACCAGACAGCAAGGTTTCCACTCGCATTTCACGCACTTCATTTGTTGTTGGCGAACGAGGCCTGCGCGCACACGGACCCTTTGGCCCCTCACTCATTCTGGGGGACAGGGCAGTGGTGGCAGGCGGTGCTGACTGGGGTTGCTGCGCATTGATTGTGCTCCACCCTGCCTCCTCACTTGATGGGGCATTTGTGGCCAGGTGACCAGGGACAGGTCTCTGGGTCTGTGAGGGCTGCAGAGAGCTGGAATTGGCAGGGAGGGGTGGGGATTGCAGCACGCTCGGTTCAGCATGGCTGAAGGGAGTGGCAGAGCTGGGAATGTGTGTCTGGCTCCCTGGTAGTCTGGGTGGGGCGGCACCGAAGTCCCACTCCACTGGCTCCAACCTCTTTTTCCAAGGCCAGGCCAGAAGCAGGCTGGGCCACCACCCAGCTTCCCCTTGCCCACGGAAGACACAAGTGAAGATTGGCTTCTGGTGCCTTCTCCCTGGGAGTTTATTCCAAGGAGGCCAGCCCTGGCCCAGCAAGAGGCAGGGGCTTTGAGGGGCAAACACGGCAACACTCTGCCCAGTGCCCCAGGGAGCCAGGGTTGGGCTGAGGAGTCTGGGGACTTTTTTCCTTGGCCAAAACGTGTGGAAGCCCCAAAGTAGAGCTGCACCACTGAGCCACCCTTTTTTGGGCTGGAGATCAGTTGTTCCACTCTGGCCAGGAGAGATGACTGAGGAAGGGGCTTGCCCTCGGCATATTGTTCCTTGCCCGTCCCTCCGGCCTGGCAAAGCTACCGGGCCCTTTTGCTCAGGCTGACCTGGGGCTGGCAGAGCCCTAGACCAGGCCTGCTGAAGGGCTGTCTTGGCTGCTGGGCGCTGGGCCCTTGCGGTGGGCTCCCAGGATAGACAGATTGCCCCCCCCCCCCACAAGCCTCTTGGGTGTGATCGCGGCTGCTCCTCCCCTGCCTCACAGCCACAAGGGACTTCAGCTGTTCTAGCATCAGGGCAGCAAATGCCAGGCTTCTCACGGTGGGACACTCTCTCTTGGGGCTGGGGACAAGGTCACCACCCCATTTACTGTGCAAGGAAGGCACAAGTCATTGGCCCGCTCTGCCCTGATGCCACTTGCCGAATGTCAGGGCTGGGGAGAGGCAGGCTGGCTGGCCGGCCGGCCGGGTGGTGGCCTGTTTGCAGCGAGGCCGTGAGCAGAACATGGAGCCTGGCCCTTACTGAAGAGGGTGCCAGGCGCTTCTTTCCCCTCCGCTCATCAGTGTTTGGGTGCTGCTTTCCAGATGGAAGGGAGGGAATCTGAATAGGTCACCCGTCTCGTGTGTCGGGGGCGGCTGGCTGGAATGCCGAGTGGCCGTGCTGTGCAGAGGTCCATGCTGACAGTCCAGAGAGGAGAGAAATGGCGCAGTAGTGGAAATACACTGTGGCCATCTTTGGTGCTGCAACACCTACCACACCACGTCACACCACTGAAAACGCCTCTTGCCACTGGTCCAAATTCAGGGTGACCAAGCTGAAGCTAGCAGTGTGGGCTCGCCCTTTGTGAAAGATGCAGAGGGAGAAGCGCTCCTCCTCTGCGCAGCCTAAGCGGGGTGGGGGGATAATGTGGGTGTGGTGGGTTGGAGCCTGCAGAAGACTGCACAAAAGATGCTGGTGGGGCAGCTCTTTCTCCAGCCTCAGGCTCCTGCCTGGGCATCAGGAGGGCCTCCTGAATGAGAAACACCACCGGGTGGGGATTGCAAGAGCAAGCAGGGACGGGAGAGACTCACCTCGGCCCTCCATGGCCTTCTGTGAACTCTTCTGTGGGTCCAACTCAAGGTCTCAGTATGTTTTTCACTTCTCATCCCCAAAGCAGAGGGTGGGTGCTCTTGTGGCTTGTGCAGAAATCCAGGCTTCTCTTAGTTCACCGTCAACTAAGAATTTGCTGTCCTCCTTTCGCTTTCAAATAATTGTGAGTGTTCACAGATATGCTTTGTGTCCAAGTGCAAGGGAATGAGTGCTGTGTGTGTGGCTGTCCCACTCCACTTTCCCTGCCAAGGCCAGTACTGTCTCCTGATCAGCAGTGGCCCTCCAGGGTCCCCAGAGGGTCCTCTGCCTCACCTGGATTCCCCCGTCCTTTTAGCTGGGGATGCCGGGATGCCGAGCCAAGCACAGGCTCTTCCACTGAGCCACAGCCCCACCTCCTGCCAACTAAGCTGGTAAACTGTTAGAGGATTGGCTGGCTAGAGGGAGCAACCCTGGAGCTGGTGTGTTTTGGGGGGGGGCAGATCAGATGTCCCCTGAATGGGGAGTCAGTGAACGAGAGCAGGAAATTAAGGGTTGTTCAGGAGCAGCCAGTCCTTGAAGTGCCGTTTGCACTTAGAGCACAATCTGATCTCTGAGGGTAACCACGTGGGTGCTGCATAGACCACTGTGCACGTGCGCGTGTGTAAGAGTAGCGGATGTGTAAATGGCAAAATGTGGGCTGCTCTTTGGACTCCCAGAAGAATGGCAAACCAGCGGGTACCTGAATAATGGCCTGTCCAAAATCATGCCCAGTGCCAGATCTCTTGGCAGCAGTTCCTGTAGTTTGCAAACGCTGGTCCGATGGAGGCAGCGAATAGCACAGAGCTCCACTGAGCACGATTACTCCTTGCATGGGGGCCCCAGGACAACGCAGTCATCTCGTATGTACAGAGAACTAGCGGAGGAGGCAAGTCTACGCCAATATATTCCTGAAGCTGCAGGTGTAAAAAACAGGCTGTTGCTAATGCATGTGCACAACAGCTTTTGCACCTCTGTGCCTTCTTGTAAAAATAAAGTTAGTGAGTCTTGGAGGAAGGGAGGCGTGGAGGCCGGCACCCATGGCCAGAGCATCTCTGCTGTGGTTGGTTGTGCAGTGGCAGCCTTCAAACAGATGATTGTTGGGGCAACCATGGAGCCAAAAACTGCAATGGGAAAGGAGCAAGCTAGGAAATGGGCTGTGCTCCCCTGGCCTCCCACATATTTTCTCCTGCAAACGGCTGCCTACAAAAGTCTGCCTTTCCTTCAGAGATGAGGCTGCTGGTTAACCTGTAGCTTGGCCCTGAGGCTGCATGGGGAGGGGGGGCTGTCTCTCAGCCTTCCTCCTCTCCTTGCCAAAGGAAGTCTTCTGGTCTTCCTGGAAAGCAAGGCGACCATGTGAAGCTGCCTTCTACTGAATCAAACCATTGTTCTATCAAGGTCAGTATTGTCTACTCTGGCCTGCAGTGGCTTTCCAGGGTCTCAGGCAGAGGTCTTTTGGGTCACCTCCCTGATCCTTTCAACTGGAGGTGCTGCAGGGGATTGAACCTGGGGCTTTCTGCGTTCCAAGCAGAGGCTCTTCCACTGAGCCATGGCCCCTCAGTTCACTTTCTAACTCATGTACACACAAATGAAGCTGGCTGCCGCTGAGTCAGACCCTTTGCTCCATCAACATCCGTGTGTTGCCTGCTCTGAGCAGCAGCCACTCTTCAGTCCCTGGTGGCGGTCTTTCATTCCAGCTCCTACCCGATCCTTTTAACTGGAAAGACTGGGGGTTGAACTGGGGACTTTCTGCATGTCAAGGAGATGCTTTCCCACTGAGCCACAGCCCCTGCCCCAAGGTGTGAAAAGAGCAGCTGCTACTCCACCAGTATCTTGGCGGGGGCTCTGACCTGCTGGTAGCAGCAGCAGCTTTCCCAGAGACCGCTGTGGGTGCAGACGGCCGAGGGAGCCGGAGATGGCAGAGGGAGTGTGGCTAGAAGGGGCAAAAAAAGAGAGAAAGAAATGCAGTCCCTTTGCCTGACCTACCTATCAACCGGGAGGTCTGTCATACACGCACATGCACAAATGTCTTCTACATGCACTTCGGTGTGAGGTTGCAGTCAAGTTTTTCCCTCACCCACCCCCCCCAAATCAGGCTGGAGCTGGGGACGAGGAGAGCCTGCTACTGAGAAGGGGTCCTCTGTCAGCAACAACTCTGCCGTTCTCCTGGTCCGTGTCTGATGCCCTATCCTTTCATAGGCTGCTGGACCAAGCGTCTCCTGAGCCTCTGGAAAGGGGCAGGTGATGAGAGAGGGAGGTTCCCGTGCCATCTTTCCGTGTCTTTGTTGTACGGTGCTGCGTGATTTGTAGAAAAGCTTTTGAACAATAAATACTTCGTTCCTTTGTATCTACTGCACCTTCTTGGGCTACCAGACCCCTGGCAAAGCTGCTGCCGGGCCAGGCGAGGGGCAGTTTTAATGCACTTCAGTGTCTAAGTGGTCTTGGCAGACAACGGAATGGCTCCCGTGGCCACAACATCCTCGAAGCCAACAAGATCTCGTGCAGATGCCAGGGGACGTGGCTTCTGTCCTCTTCTTCACTCTGCTGTGTCTGACAGGAGGGTGGTACTTTGGGGCTAGGACTAAGTTTCTTTCCCTCTTTTGCAAATAGCAAAAAAGCATGTTAAAGGCAGACTTGCACACGGTCCACAGTGTAAGGCGAACTAGCACCACTTTACCATGCATGCCCCCCCAACTGTTTGGAGGACCAGTAGGATAATTAGGGCTTAAACCAGAAAGATGAACATTGTTGCCTTCTCTGTGTCATTTGGGTGCCTTACCGCAGTGAAGGAGATGTATGCTGCGGCTGGGACCAGCACTGCAGGGGTGTGCACACGGAGTCTTTTCTCCAATCTTTTAGGACATTAGGCAAGGAAGTGTTGAGGGGGGCCACCTGCTCTGTGGCTTTTTTGGGGGGTGGAGATGCTAAATCCCTTCCATTATTAAGGTGGCCACTGCCCAATGAAGCCCTGGAGCCCAAACCAGGTGCACGGAGTGGGGAGGGTTTGAGCGGAAAGACTTTCTAAAGCAGCTGGCAAACCCTTTGCTCCTCCTGTCTCCCTCGGCATCACAGTCTGCCCCTGCGGGCCCTGGGCGGAGCATGGCCCGGCCTGGCAAGGAAACCAGTGCTGAGAAGGAGAAAGATCTGGCAGCCATTGCCCGTACCCGCTCCTTCCGAGTAGTGGTTCTCTACCAGAGATGTGTGCATTGCCAGAGGGATGCAGAAGTAGTCTGGGTGGCACACAGTTTTCATAACAGTTGCTAAGAAGTCGTTCTCCCTCCACCTGCAACCATGACGTACCATCTTCTGCCAACCCTACTTTCTATGGGTTATCTAGCTGTGGCCTTCTGGCATGCTGGTGATAACCTGGGACACGTGGTGTTTCTCCTAATTTGCCCACCCCCAGCAGTTCCTCTTGTCCACCAGCAAGTGGGTTTGATGTGCCATGCCTATCTGCCATGGATTATCTGTTGTGCTTCAGATGTTCCCTTGGTCTGCATTTCACAATTATAGTACCACAAATTATACTCCACAGTGTGATTACTATTTTTACTACTAATGAAATTCTTCATTTTGGTTTGTTTTAAAGCCATAGCAATAAAATGCATTTTTTTAAATCTTAAAACTTACCATAAATGTTAAATATAATAACATAATGCCTGTAAACATATAAATATCATTCTCAGAAAAAGTGGGCTTTCTGTTCCTGTCATGGTGGGACACCCAAGTTCTCTGACAGAGTGGCTGGTGGGGCGTGAGAGGTTGAGAACCGGGGCTCTAAGGAACATTGCTGGCCTTCTGAAGGGAGCAGTGGAGGCAGCAAACAAGGCTTTCCACGTTGTGGGCTCCAGAGAAGAACAAAGACTCTTAGCTGCTGGCAGAGACACGGTCTTAAAGGAGCGGTCTGGAGGGCTGATGTTGCCAGGCCAGCCTGTGAAATCGAGAGATTTCACTGAACATGTGGAAGAGCAGAAAGCAAAAAACAACAACCCCTTTTCTAATGAAGTGGCCCATTTCTACCTGCACGCACCCTCCCCCATTCCTCTCCACCTCTCTCCCTTCGCAGGGGTGACAGGCAGGCACCAGCCCAGGTGTCGCCGAGGCCAAGCCAGGTCCCATTCCTCTGAGCTCCAGCAGGAAGGAAGGTGGCTTAATAAATGTTCTTCTTCAGTCTCACACTTGGGCGTGTGGGATGGCAGAGGAATTCTCGACCCCGCCAGCAGCATGGCCGCTACACATTGCAAAGTTGCAATAGCTCCCCCACCCCACCCCGCACTTCTTAGTAGAAGGGTATTTATTTTATCGCTTTATTTTATTTGATTTATAGCCAGGAGAGGCAACCAATACCTCTCATACGATGACAAGGTCAGAATATTAGGAGTGCAAGACTCCCTAAGCCAAGGATTCCAAGCATGGTGCCAAAGGTGGGCCGTTGCTTGACTCCTGCAAAGGAAAAAGAACAACAACCACAAAAGGTGAAGATCACAAGAGGTTCTGTCTGCTTCACTGCCTGTGTTTGTGAGCGTGAGAAACTGGCCAGTGTGATTCCAGAAGTTGGATTGCTGACAGCATGCTGCATCATCTCGCAAGGATATTTTACTCTCCTTGTGAGGGGCTCAGCCGGTTGTCAATGTCTGCCTTGCTTCAGTGGGTGGGAGTCGGCCCTTCTGTCAGAGGGCTGGCTGGCGGGGGGGGGGGCATCAGCCCACCAGGAAGTGTCCGGGTGCTCTCAACGGTCAATCTTGGCCCTGCCTGTGAAGTTAGTTAGGCTGAGCATGTGTAACTGGCCCAAGGTCACTCGGAGAGTTTCCAGGGCAGAACGGGGATTCAAGGTCTAGTCTGAAACTCTAACCACACTGGTTGAACAGTAGCAAGCAACCAGGCCTAGGTGAGCTGTGCAAATTGAGTGGTAGCAAGTTACCCAGTGGTTGTCACTGGGTCTGGCCCCAATGAGTCCTCCCTCAAAGGCTAAAACAGCCCTGAAAAGGGACTTGCCTCATCCCTCCTGCCTTTTACTGACAGAAACCAATCCTGTTGTCGCTACCTAGTAACAGCCACTGAATACATCCATTCCCTAAAGCTCCAGGTGGTCCTTTTATCCTTTGGGTTTTTTTAAACTCCCCAACATAATTTTGTTTAGATTTCCAATTTTTCTGCAAACCTGGGGCATTTTTCACGTTTGTAGAAAGATCTGTCATGTCTGTTCACAGGTCCCCTCTCTGGCTTTAAATATCTTCAGATTTGGCCAACTTCCCTATTTGAATATATACAAGTGAGAGTCTGCAAGATTCCAGGTGGGGGTCCCATCTCCCCTTTCTTGCTGGGCCCTCTGTGGCTCCCGGGCTGCTTTGCTACTGCCGGGCCCGCCACGGCTCCCGGGCTCTGAGGCAGCTGCTGCATCGCCTAGGCTCCACCATAGCTGATGCTGGGCCCAGTGTGGCTACTGGGATCCACTGCAACTGCCAAAGACCACACTGAAGGTAGGAAAGAGTGTTCTCCACTCATGCACAGAGAATACTATTTTGGGGGGGTTAAACCTCCCAGTTTTTTTAATTTCAGATTTTTCTGCAAACTTGGGGGGTGATCTAACTTTGCAGAAAATAAGTTTAATACAAGTGTATTAAACACTTGTATTAAATACAAGTGTTTTTAGATATCTGCAGATAGAATCATAAAGTTGGAAGGTACCACCAGGGTCATCTAGTCCAACCCCCTGCACAATGCAACAAATTCACAACTACCTCCCCCACACACACCCAGTGACCCCTACACCATACCCAGAAGGTGGCCAAGATGCCCTCCCTCTCATGAACTGCCTAAGGTCATAGAATCAGCATTGCTGACAGATGGCCATCTAGCCTCTGCCTAAAAACCTCCAGGGGAGGAGAGCTTACCACCTCCTGAGGAAGCCTGTTCCACTGAGGAACTGCTCTGTTAGAAAATTCTTCCTAATGTCTAGAAGGAAACTCTTTTGATTTAATTTAAACCCGTTGGTACTGGTGTCAGGAGCGGGCCTATTCTCGACGATTCTCGGCTCCTCGGCTCCTCTGAGTTGTTTTGACTTTCTCGCGGCTTCTTGCAGCTGCCTCGCTTTGTTGTTCTAATGGACACTATCTCGTACATTCCTCTCCCGTGGGAGACTGAGTTACTATGCCAACCTGCCATATCAGCTATGCTAATATATATTACTGATTTGCGCCAACCAGCCATTCTTGGCTTAGTTAGTTTGCAAGCACTGTTAACCCGTTTGATTTCCAATAAAGTCAACTTGCCTTAGGACCACCTGTCTGGGTTGTTGCTTTTGGGGATTCTTCGGGCCAAGGGCTTACCCCTGGTCCGACCTTCTGTGGCAACAGAAAACAACTCAGCACCATCTTCTATATGACAGCCCTTCAAGTACTTGAAGATGGTTATCATATCCCCTCTCAGTCTTCTCCTCTTCAGGCTAAACATACCCAGCTCCTTCAGCCTTTCCTCCTAGGACTCGGTCTCCAGACCCCTCACCATCTTTGTTGCCCTCCTCTGGACCCGTTCCAGCTTGTCTACATCCTTATTAAATTGCAGTGCCCAAAACTGAACACCGTACTCTAGGTGAGGTCTAACCAGAGCAAAGCTATACCATCACTTCACATGATCTGGACACTATACTTCTGTTGATGCAGCCCAAGATCGCATTTGCCTTTTTAGCTACCGCATCACATTGCTGACTCATGTTCAGTGTTTGGTCTACTAAGATGGGGGCCATACTTGAGAAATAGATATATAAATGATGATGATTCAGGTCGCTGGACTGTGAAAAGTTCCAGGAGGATCTCTCTGCATAGGCTGAGTGACTAACAATGTGGCAAATGAAGTTCAATGTGGCAAATGTAAGGAGGCAGTTTTCCTTCCCGGGCATGTGTTTAATGGTGAAACGAAATTTGGAGAAAAAGTCTGCCCAGCGTAGCTGTTTGGCGAACAGCTTTCGCTGACCCAAAATAGCCTCAAGATTCCGATGGTCTGTCCAGACCTCAAAAGGTTCAGCCGCCCCCTCCAGGAACTGTGCCAAACCGTGAGGGCATGCTTAATTGCCATGGCCTCCTTCTCTCCAATTGGCCAGTTGAGCTCTGGCCCAGAGAATTTCTTGGAAAAATATGCACAGGGTTTAAGCCTCCCTTGGTCATCCCTCTGAAGGAGTGCACCTCCCATCGCCTTCTCCGAGGCGTCTACCTGAAGGGTGAACTGCCTGGAACAATCTGGGTGAGCCAGCACGGGCTCGGAGGGAAAGCGTTCCTTAAGAGTCTCAAAAGCCACCTGACACCGGTCAGTCCAAGGCACCTGGTACTGTGCAAAGGTGGCCTCTTGCCCCTTCCCTTTGGTTTTAAGCAAATCGGTGATTGGTAAGGCTATTTGGGCGAAATCCTGGATAAAACTTCTGTAAAAATTAGCGAACCCCAAGATTTGCTGAACCTGTTTGCGAGTTCTGGGGGGTTCCCATTCCCATACCGCCTGAACCTTCTTGGGGTCCATGATCAACCCTTGGGGGGATACAACATATCCGAGAAACGACAACTGGTCCTGATTGAACGCACATTTCGACAGCTTAGCATACAAATGGTTCTCCCTTAAACAATGCAAAACCTCTCGCACCAACTCTCGGTGTTCTTCGGAGTCCCTGGAGAAAATCAGAATATCGTCCAAATAAACTATTACCCCTTTAAACAGTAGATCGTGCAGGATCTCATTAATTAATTGCATGAAGCACGACAATGCCCCAGACAGACTGAACGGCATGACCAAAAATTCAAACAAACCATAACAACAAGAAAAGGCTGTCTTTGCTTCGTCTCCCTCCTTAATCCGGACCCGGTAGAAGGCTTCCGCCAGGTCAAGTTTTGAGAATACACAACCCTCCTGGAGAGTACTCAGGAGGTCCGGGATTAAGGGAATGGGATAGGCGTTAGTCTCTGTAATCGCGTTAAGCCCCCTATAGTCTACACACAGTCTGAGATCAGAGGTTCCCTTCTTCTTCACAAAGAAGCAGGGAGAAGAAAACGCAGCCTTGGATGGCTGTATGAATCCCAGCTCCAAGTTCTTGTCCAAGAATTCCCGCAGTACCGCCTTCTCTTGGGGACTCATGGGATAAACTCGGGCTTTGGACGGCTTAATGTCTTAATCAGTTACGGCTTAATCAGTTCAATGGCACAGTCCGTCGTGCAGTGAGGGGGTAACAAGTCACAGTCCGTCCCCTCAAACACATCAGCAAAGTCACTGTACTCCAGAGATAGCGTGTGCACCTCCAGCACGACAGCATTCCCCCCCTCGCCTCCGGGCAAGTTGTCCCAGCCGTGTCTCTCACACTGGGGGGCTCCAAATACAACCCGCCTTTGTTCCCAATCAATGCTTGGGTTGTGTCCCGCCAACCAGTTGCTACTGAGAACCACCGGGTAGGAACTCTTAGGGACTAAAGTGAAGTGGATCTGTTCCCAGTGGTCTCCCACCCCCAACAACACCTTACGAGTGCGCAAATGGACCGGCCCCCCCTCGCTGATCACTTCCATCTATTTGATGGAAATGTAAAGGCTGGTCCAGTTTTCAAGTCCCAATTTTCAGGAGTTCTACCACCGCCTGATCAATCAAGGTCCGGGAACACCCGGAGTCCAGGATAGCAATGACAGCCACCGGTTCCCCTCCCTGGGGGTTTTGTAACACAACAGGTAGTAGCAGCGTTTCCTCCTGGTCACTCACCCTACTTGGAGCCAATTTGGTTTCTTCCGAGGGTGCCCTCCATGCCGTCTCTCTTACAGAAGGCCCTCCTCGTTTTTTGCCAGCGAGGGATCTCTGTAAATATCCTGAGTACGAAGGTTGTGTGGATCCGATGTGGATTCTGCCTGCAGGGCTGCCGTTCTGCGGCGACCGGTCGTCCCCTCTGCTCTCTTACGTTCCAGGGTCAGAGGTGGTGTCAACTCCCGCTCTTGGGCCACTTGGGTGCTTGCCCCCTCTGTCGACGCGCTGGTACACTTCGCCGCAAAATGACCCATCTTCCCGCACTGGAGACAAGCCCCTTCTCTGAAACGGCGCGCCCTGTCAAGGCTGGAGACCCCTCAGTGTCTTCCCTCTCGCCGCAGGTCCGCTGCATTGTCCCCTCTTGCGAGAGCCACGAGGGTTGCCTTCGATGGACGATCCTTGGAGAACTGGAGGGTCAGCTTGCGATTCTCCACCAAAGCTGCCAAATTTATCCATTCCTCTACTGACTCAGGGTCCCCCCAAGGTTAAGCAGCCATCCAGCACTTCCCACCGTAGTCCTTCACGGAAGTGCTGGACCTTGGTGGCTTCGCTCCACTCCCGTATCTTGCATGATAGGGATAAAAGGTCCTGTGCATACTCACTCACTGAACGGGTCCCCTGTTTCAAACGACGCATGGCAATCTTCGCCTTCTCCCCCCTATGGGGATCCTCAAAACGGTGTCGTAGAGCAGACAAAAATTCCTCCAAGGATTTCAAGACCCTGGGCATAGTTTCTGCTGCAGTCACTGCCCATTCTACCGCCTCCTTCTCCAAAAGGCTGATCACTTACCTGACCCGAGCTTCCTCCGAGGCAAAAGTCTCTCCTTGGTCCTTCATGAAGCCGGAGACTTGGAGTAGGAAGTGGGGCAGCTGTGCGCTGGATCCATCAAAGGACACTTTAAGATCCCTGGCAGTAGGGCGTCTGGGTGTGGGTGCCTCCCCACAGACGAGCAGTTCCGTAGTGGGCCGCGAGCTCGCTTGGGGTTGCTGCGAGGATTGTCTGAGCTCTCTCACAGCCCCCGTAACAGCAGCCAAATCCCTCTGCAGAGTCTCCAACTGAGTCTGCAGGTCCCAGTTCTGTAGAACCAACGTCTGGTTCTGTCTGCGTAGCAGGGTAGCCTCCTCTGCGGTGAGGACGGGGGTGCGGACGAGCGAGGGCTCCTTCCACCACTCTCCAGGAGCAACCTCCCGGCTTCGCTCTTCCCCTTCTCCATACCAAGCGGTCAGCAGTCTTCGGTATAACTCGCCCCATGGTTCCGACACTGCTCGTTCGCCGGTTACGATCCTCTGTCGCTGTCCGGCTTCTGAGGGCAAGGAGGTCCATGTCGGCCTCCCAGGAACATCGGTAGGCCCGGGCGGGCGCTGCTCCAGGGTCGTTTATTCCCGGCCAACCTCAATATCAATGATGGTCTGCTGGAGGTCCTCTCTCGCAGCAAGCAAATTTGAGGATTGTGCAGACATACTAATACTAGCTAATTCCTAACACAAAAATAAAAAAGAAGGCTGGGGATTCTAACTTACTGTCAGACTCCAGGACCTCGTTGCATCTCAGGAATAATAAACTTCGCTCCAGACGTTGCAGAGAGTTTTTAAAAGTCTTATTAAGAAAGCAAATGAGTTCAGTGGCCTATACAACTTAAGTTTAGAATGGCAACGGAGATTTTACAGATCAGCTTTATAGGATGCACACACTAGAACTGTTTACATGTAATGGCTTTGAAATGCAAAACATCAGAGTTCTCTCAAACTTCAAGAGAGAGAGGGTTCCGGCAAAATCACACCTTGAGATCAGAGTAGATTTACAATAGGAAGGCTACTTTGAAATGGAGACATCGGAGCCTCTGGCCATAGCACCTCTCTCCCAAACTGAAGAGACTTTCCCACAGGACCAAAAGGTGGGGGGGGGGACACGGAGCTTGATATCCGGGCCTCAACTGCATGCCCTCGCTGACAACAATGGAACAAAAAAGTCTAACTTTAAATACATACTGATGGGGGTCTGAACTGGTGGAGAACGAAAAGGAGGGGCTTCAGTGGCTCAGTGGCAAGAGGCTCTGCTTTGCACCCAGGTCCAGTTCCTGGCATCTCCAGTGAAATGGGCCAGGTGATGTGTGACGTGAATGAGCTTGCTCTGCCTGAGACCCTGGAGAGCCACTGCCTCAACAGGCAGCATTGACCTTGAGAGACCTGAGTCGGTGGAAGGCAGGTGTCTGTGATTCGCTTGTGTGCCAACGGAGCACGGAAAATTCACCCTTCAGGCATCCAGATTTCCATGGAGCTTTCCTCCTTTCAATGGAGTGTGCTGCTGTGCCTCGCCCTGTTAACTGGATTTTATCAATTAACCCAATCCTACAGCACCTGGTCCTATATGATCAGTTTTATATCTGTCTCCATTCCCTCTCCCTGATCATATTTGGGATTCAAAGAGCATGTTTACTTCCTTGGTGCTTAATTGGGAAAGTGTGATTTAGATCCTGTTACTGTTAGGTGGATCTGTAACTGGTTGACAGATTGCACCCAAAGAGTGCTAGTTAATAGTTCCTCATCCACTTGGAGAGATGTGACTAGTGGAGTGCCTC
Organism: Euleptes europaea; assembly: GCF_029931775.1. Taxonomy (NCBI): domain Eukaryota; kingdom Metazoa; phylum Chordata; class Lepidosauria; order Squamata; family Sphaerodactylidae; genus Euleptes; species Euleptes europaea. The sequence goes on from NC_079322.1 coordinate 80,085,928, forward strand.
AGGGATCTGTCCTGGGCCCTGTGTTGTTCAACATCTTTATAAATGATTTGGATGAAGGAATGGAGGGGATGCCTATTACATTTGCAGATGATACTAAATTGGGAGGGGTAGCAAATATGGTAGAAGACAGAGCCAGGATACAGGATGATCTTGACAGGCTGGAGAATTGGGCTAAAACCAATAAAATGCCTTTCAACAGAGACAAATGTAAAGTTCTGCATTTAGGTAGGAAAAATCAAATGCCTAATTATAGGATGGGGGTGACTTGTCTTAGCAGCAGTGTGTGCGAAAAGGATCTAGGGGCCTTAGTATATATCTATTTAGTATATATCTATTTCTCAAGTATGGCCCCCATCTTGGTAGACCAAACACCGAACATGAGTCAGCAGTGCGATGCGGTAGCTAAAAAGGCAAATGCGATCTTGGGTTGCATCAACAGAAGTATAGTGTCCAGATCACGTGAAGTGATGATATTGCTTTACCCTGCTCTGGTTAGACCTCACCCGGAGTATTGTGTTCAGTTTTGGGCACCACAATTTAAGAAGGATTATAGACAAGCATGGGTCCAGAGGAGGGCAACAAAGATGGTGAGGAGTCTGGAGACCGAGTCCCATGAGGAAAGGTTGAAGGAGCTGGGTATGTTTAGCCTGAAGAGAAGACTGAGAGGGAATATGATAACCATCTTCAAGTATTTGAGGGGCTGACATATAGAGGATGGTGCTGAGTTGTTTTCTGTTGCCCCAGAAGGTCGGACCAGAACCAACGGGTTAAAATTAAATCAGAAGAGTTTCCGTCTAGACATTAGGAAGAATTTTCTAACAGTTAGAGCAGTTCCTCAGTGGAACAGGCTTCCCGGGAGGTGGTGAGCTCTCCTTCCCTGGAGGTTTTTAAGCAGAGGCTAGATGGCCATCTGTCAGCAATGCTGATTCTATGACCTTAGGCAGTTCATAAGCGGGGGGCACCTTGGCCATCTTCTGGGCACTGGGTGTGGGGGGGGGGAAGGTAGTGTGAATTTCCTGCATTGTGCAGGGGGTTGGACTAGATGACCCTGGTGGTCTCTTCCAACTCTATGATTCTATTATTCTAAGGGGTTCCAATGTCACTTAGAGCAGCAGAGTCTTTTGCTGAAATGACCAGGGTGGTGTGTGGCCAACGAATGTGCAGCAGTGGTTCTGCAGAACAACCTACCTGTGCTTCGCAAGCAAGTAGTTGGGGCTCCTGACCACTTCCCGTTGCTCTGGCATGTTCTTTCTGCTGATCCGGCAAGGATGTAGCCAGGATGGCAACCGAATCGGATGACTGAGCCTGCTAAATAGTTGGTGCTGTTTTTAGTGCCGTTTGAAGGGAGTTCCAGCCAGTCACAGGAAACCACTGAGAGAGGAGAAAGAATACCCTGTGTTTTGGTCAAGACACTTATGACTCGAAGGGCAGGAAAGCCCCGTATATAACCAAGTGACAGAGCGCTTGTGGAAAAGTCCACAAGTTCTCCCCTTCCTGGGATCTCAGGCTGTAGAACTGCAAGATCACCTTTGGAGACCTGACTGGCCTAGATGGGCTACTTGGGGAAACCTCAAGCACCTCTGCCGCTTGTTAACCTCTCCAGAGGAGGAGCTTCAGAATGGAGCTCAGCACTGCTGACCACCACGCTCTTCTCCCGCTAAACAGCTGGGGTGGGCCAGGCAAACATTTACCCACCCGGACGTCAGCCAGGGCACCTGGAACTAAAAGTGGAGAAGAGGATTATTTACCCAATTGTTGAAGTGCTTCAACACACCCAAGGCTAATTCCAACCTACAACGTCAGGAATGGTGGCAGAGGAACTCCGCACCTTGGTGCCCTTGGTGGCTCGGCTCTCGTGCTGCCACTTGCCCTCCTGACTGCGGGTTTTCTGAAGGGAGGATTCTCTGGCGGCAGCTCAGAGAGTCACACCAGGCCACGGGCAGCACACCAGCCAGACCGCCCAGGCTCCAGCTGTGCAAAGCCGTCCCTGGGCGAAGGCCACGGGCTTGGGGCTTTGGCGTGATCCCTGGGATTGCTGGAAAGACCGTGGTGCTCAAAAGAATGGAGAGCAGCCTCTAGCGCCTGTGCAAGTGTGACCTAGTCAGAGCTTCACTCCTGGGGGGCCTCTTCCCAGCAGAAGGTCCAGCCAGGATATCCTGGACGCTGGGGTGTGAGCTAATCTGGGCCTGGGGAAAAGGTTCATTTTCTTGGGACTGTCTTGCCAGGTTTATCAAGAGCCAGCTGATCCCAGTCACCAAAGAGATTTTATCAGTTCTTTTTCCAGGAGTTTACCTGGCTGCACAGAATGTTTTGTACAGCAGTACTTTGAAGTGAGTACTAACCACTACCCGAGGCTCTGTCCCTGAACACTGTATTCTCCTCCCTCCTGGGACGCTTCTAACGACGGCAGTTGTGGGCTCCACTCACCTGGCTGTAGTTTCTCCTTCAGGCCCCAGTAGTTCTGATGTGACCATTTAGTGCTGTTTCCCACAACAAGGTCTCTGGTTGTCAGGACATCAAACCAGCAGAAAGGGTCCGACTGGCAGAGCACAGCCGCCTCCTTTCCCAGGGGGTCTGTTGGGTCCTCGCGGGGAGAAAACACCGGCACAAAGGAGGCATCGTGCTTTGGTCCATAGAAGAAGTTGTGCAACAAGTATGGTGTGTCATATGTCAAAAGTGACGTTGTGTTGCTAACGGCCCCTGCAATGGAAAAGTAGACCGGGTGACTCCAAAGGAAAGCGGTGGTGGTGGTGGGGGAAGCACTGGAGATCCCCAAAGACAGGTGGGTGGGTGGGGCGGCACCATTTCCTGTTTGCATCCACAGGGGCATCAGTGTGGAGAGATTGCTGCCTGAGGACCATGAGCATGACTTTCACTTTCAGAACTTAATTTAAAATATATTTATCACTGCCTTTTTCATATCATAGTCAGGATGCTAGGTAGGTAAATATACAATTAAAAAGTCCATAAGAACAGCACATCATGAAACACAACAAGTATTATTTATTGTGTACTTCCAAATGAAGATGTGACAAATAAGTGAAGTAAATAAATAAATAAATAAACAAACCAGAATGGGTCCACCTGCCTGGCAGATGCTAGAGTGGGAACGTTACAGGAGTAAAACATTTTTTCCAGTTTAAGCCTCTTGCTGTCTGAGTCGGTGGGAACTAATGCACACACACAGCCTCCCCAGGCAGCTAATTTGGCCTATAGAGGGATTTTTGCAGGAAGGGAAGGGGCCGGGCAGCTGGGGTGGGTCAACCCTGCCCTGTTCTCTGTGGGGAGCAGTTGCCACAGGGAGGCCCCTTCTTCCACCCCTTTTTGTGGGAATGACAAAGCTGCCGAGCTCAAGCATTGCAGTCACCACGTCTTGCTTTGCCTGTGGAAGCTGTATGGTGTTTCTGGACTCAGAAATTCTGGGAATTCACAGGCAGGCCCACTTTGAGACATGGCAGAAGGAGGGTGTGTGAGAGACAGAACTGAAACAGGTGTGGGGGCAGAAGCCTGTAACAGCAAATGCCTGCCAACAGACGCTTTCCTGGCTCAGAACAAAGATTTCCTGCTTCCCTTCAAGGCGGAATATTTGGGGGAAACACACGCGTCTGTCTGCTGGTCTCTTTGCACTTCTCCACAGACATCTGTTGATCTTTGGGAACAAGAGGGAGTTAACAGGCCCGGTTCTCACTCACAGTCTGCTCCAAAGGCAAAGAGCTGCTCAGAGGGGCTGCCGCTGCGAAGGACTGTTCCATTGTGAAGAGTAAAATCATCCTCTGGATTGTCATTCATGACTCCAAAGAGGCCCTGTGTATGATTCAGGAACCTCTCTGGCAGCAAAATGGTGATGCTCAGCAGCTGTCCACTTCCTTTCACTTCTACTCCTACTCCGGAGGAGAACATCACCGTGGCACCCATCCCAGGTACAGCATAGAGGAAGAGACCTGGGACAGAAAGGACAAGTGAGCCTGTCTGTGGGGCAGAATTATAGGGCGAGCAATAAAACAAATCACTCTTACAAGGCCCCCCCACACACAGTTTTGATTATAACTGACATCAAAGAGTTTTCCATTTCCTCTTCTAGGACTCAAATATGTGCTGTTAATCACTCTTGATTAACTATGACTGATTTTTGTAATGATCCTCAATAGTCAAGGTAAATAAAGATTGTGGCTTTACATAACATTATCCAACTTACCCAGCTGGAAGTTTTCTTTGCTTTAGATTTAAAGACCAGAGGTTATCTGGCTGTCCAATCACAACTTCAGGCTAGAATTCAACTAAGCATGTGCAGAATGTATTTGCCACAATGAGCCCCTCAGTCTTTTTCTCTTTGGTTTCAGTTCATAGTACTGTTAATACGGTTGTGAAGAGGAACAGAACAGGGCCCCAGTGAGCTGAAGGGGGGGGTTCCATTCCTCCCCGTTCAGTGGGACCAGGGAGGGCTGCCAACTGAAACCGGACAGGACGTTGAGACATGTTTATGCGCAAGGATACTACGATCTACCACACCAGAGGTAGGCAAGATTTTTGGCCTGAAAGTGCTGAAAATAACAACTCAGCGTCTACCTGTAAAGACACTAGAGGGCTGGCAAATAAAACCGGGTGGGTGGATGGGTGGGAGATGAGGCTTGGCCCAGTGGTGCAGGCAGCATTTCACGGCAGCTCCTTGGGCAGCTGGAGGCTGCTGGGTTTGAGAGACGGTGATAGCCTTCTTCTCCCACATGACTGGGTCCAGCACCACCGCCAGCACATTGGTTGCTTCGGCAGCGGTCTGGCCATGGGTGTCAAGGAAAATGCTCTGGTGCGTGGCTGGCGACAGACATTCTGGGGGCATACCACTGTTTGCTGCTCTATATGAATTTGTCCAGAAAGGGCTACTTGACCTGATTGGACCAAATGCCGTTCAATTGCTGGGCTTTACAGTATAAACGTTACTTCTCAGAAATGGCTAAAATTGGCCTCCATTGTGTACAAAGGAACGTGATCTGTTGCCACCCGGCGAGAGTGCCCCAGGTGCAGTTTACCTTTTCAGGGCCGTACTCTTGTCAGAGATACAAGTTGACCATAATAGTTTGACAGAAACAGCTGTCAGATAGCTGTCAGATCTGGGACATCTAAACTGATGCAAGAGGCAGCAAGAGCCTTGGAGGTCCCAGAGTGAACTGCAGCAAACCAGATTAAGGCAGTAGGCTGATGCAATACTGTGGGCAGGTCTGCACGTGGCCTAATTGGTATCTGGTGCTGAACATGTATATCTGTATGATAATTACTCTGTGTCGGGAAGTATAGTGGAATAAGTGTACGTGATGGTTGGTTTTATCTGTGCACTGTAGAAATAAATGAGCACTGTTTTCTATAAAGCCAAGGAGTTCTGGTGGTGCGTTCTGGATAACTGCTAATCCACTAGCTCCCGCGTCAGGGCTCTGGGCCCAGATTCGCTACACTGCGCTGGTTACGTGTGGTGGTAGCACAACAGTGTCCAGAACATCCAGAGGCTGCTGAAACAGTGAGAGATTGAGTGCAGAGATGGCTCAATCTTCCATTCCCATGGAGAAGCTCAACACTGACAACTACAGCATTTGGTCGGTGAGAACATTACCTGAAACATGAAGGTTTATGGGAATCTGTGGAGCAAGCACCCGCTAATGCAGCAGAGCGGGAGAAGGATAAGAAAGCGCTTGCCAACATAATTTTGACTGTGGGAGACGGCCAGCTTGTATACGTTGCCGGCAAGACGAATGCAAAAGATGCGGGGGAGTCTTTGCAGACAGTTTATCGCAGAGACTCAGCCGGGACTATCCTAGCACTAACGATGAGGCTTTATAGGAGTTGTAAATCACCTCACACGCCTGTTTCTGAACACTTAAGGACTCTAGCTGAGTTGTTTCGGCAGTTAGAGTTGAGAGGAAAGAATTTTTCTGATGAGGACAGAGTCTACATCATGCTTGGTTCTCTAGACGAGAGCTTTGATGTTTTGATAACCTCGTTGGAGTGTATGACTGTAGAACAACTTACGTTTTACTACGTTACCAGAAGGATCCTGGAAGACGAGGAGCGTTGGCAGGAGGGACGGATACAGAGGACTTCAGCCCAGCTGAGAATGAGTCATCCCATGGAAAGAGCTGCATCTCGTCCTTCTCTGGAGACTACAGCCCAGGAGTTTTACAACCCTGGTTTACAAACCTGGCAGAGAGGAAACGTACAGGCAACGCCAAAGACGTCAGCCGAGCTGAGGATTCAACCCGGAGGTGGGAAGTATTCTACTCAGCGCAGAAACCAGGGAAGCAAGTGTGTGGGGCCAACTGGAGGAGTGACGGCTACAAGCAAGAGGAGGAGGACTGTGTGTTATTTGTGAGAAAACGTTATTCTTGTGGAAGCACTCAGCACCTCAGAAAAGATTGCCCGCACCTGAAGAAGAAGACGACAACGGCAAAGAGACAGTTCCAGAATGCCACACACACAGCTGTAGTGTGGTGGAGGATGATAAGGGTGAGGATTTATGGTTGCTTGACAGTGGGGCCAGTAAAATGTTTGTTAAAGATGTCTCTGTACTGGCTAGCACAAAGCAGTCTGCTAGAACGCATGTTAGCCTGGCAGACGGGAAACGTTTAGAGGTTCAGTGTGAGGGAAGCCTAGATTTTCCTGAGTTAAATCACACGTTCCAAAATGTGCTTTGTGTCCCCCTACTGGAAAACAACTTAAGTGTGTCAGCTCTGGCAAAGGCTAGTTTTTCAGTGCAGTTTAAGGGAAACACCTGCCAGATATGCAAAGAAGGAGATACACTGATACAAGGGCAATTAAAGCAAGATGTTTATGTTGAGCGCAGAGGGGCTAGGAAAGCCACAAGCACAGTAGAAACGTTAAATAAAAACCCCCACCCAGGTTGTGTACATCTCCTACACAGACGGTTAGGGCATGCAGCCTTTTCCACAATCCAGAGGACCCTAAGCTTACTAGGGGAAAATGATGTGAAGTTAAACAAATGTAATAATTTTCTGGATTGTACTGTTTGCAAGTCAGTAAAAAGCAGACGGAGCCCAGTGGCCAAAATCAGCAAGAGGGTGACAAATAAACCCCTTCAACTTGTACATTTGGATATCTGTGGCCCGTTCCAAGAGAGGGTGTCTAAGAATAAATTTGCTCTTGTGATAATTGATGATTATATGAGGTTTGGATGGATTTATCTGCTCAAACACAAAAGTGAGGCTTGTAAAACAATAAAGTACTGGGTGAATAGAGTGGAAGGCAGCTAGGCTTGAAGGTTGCCAATCTCCAGTCGGATAGAGGTAGAGAATTTCTCTCTCATGCATTAACCCAGTGGTTAGAGTGTAAGGGGATTGAGCAAAGACTGGCTAACCCCTGTGTTCCTCAAGAAAATGGAATTGCAGAGAGAAGAATAGGATACTTGAAATCCATGTTGCAAGCCCTACTGGAAGATGCCAGTTTAAAGCCTAGGTTTTGGGCAGAGGCAAAGTAGCTAATTACCTGATTAACAGACTATGGACTTCAAGCATAAATGACATCCCCTATAAGGCATTGTATAAAAGGAATCCCTCCTTGAAACACCTAAGGGTGTTTGGAGCAAAGGCATGGGTTGATAAACCTTTAAAACACAGAAGAGGGGGAGGAAAAAAGTCCAAGCCACTGTTATTTCTGGGGTATCAAAATGCGGCCAAGTCATACCGTTTTGCATATGAACATAATAGAATAACCATAAGCCATTCTGCTAATTTCGGTGAGTCATTTAATTGGTCAAGGCTGCACGGCTCAGATATAGTGCCTGAAATGGTATCTCTACCGATTAATGAGCAGGTTGATGAGCAGCTGGAAGCCAGAGATAATGGCAATTCTCCTGGAAGGGCCCCTAGCAGGGAGATTGTAAAGTCTGAAACTCCAGAAGGAGAAAACTCTGGAGAGACGGGGGTCAGGAGTTCTACCCGCAGCACAAAAGGTGTGCCGCCAAAACGCTTTGGGTTTGATGATTGTGAATGTGTAAACAATGTGTCAGTAGTTGAGCCAGCTTGTTATGATGAGGTACTTTCTCTGGAAAAGGGAGAAAAGGTTTTATGGCTAGAAGCCATGCAGGAAGAGATGAATGCATTAAAAAGAATATAATGTCATTACTCCTTCTCAACTACCGCAAGGTCAACCCGTGATAGGTTGTTGTTGGGTGTTTAAGCTAAAACAGCTGGTTGATGGCACAGTGAAACGGAAAGCCAGAATAGTTTGCAAAGGCTTTGCCCAGTGCAAATATTTAAATTGTGATCAGACTTTCAGTCCCACGGTGCGCTCAGAAACAATTAAGACCGCCCTGGCTGTGGCAGGGTTGAAAGGTCTAGATGTGTATCACTACAATATTCAAACAGCATATTTAAATGCACCTTTAAAGGAACAAATCTGTATGCAACAGATTCCTGGCTTTAAGCTAAAGCAGGAGAGCAAGGTCCTGAGGCTAAATAAGGCATTATATGGCTTACATCAATCAGCCAGAGAGTGGAATCACTGCCTTACTGAGGCCATAAAACAATTAGGTTTCAAACAGAGCGTGTCAGAGTCTTGTTTGTTTTCTAAATGCTCAGGACAGAAGGAATGTTTTGTAATGGCGTATGTTGATGATTTGGGTATGATGACAAATAATAAAGGTGACAAGGAACAGTTTGAAAAGCAATTAGGAGAACGCTTTAAAGTGAAATGTCTTGGAAAGATAAGTCATTATCTGGGGGTGAAAATAAGCAGAGATGAGGACGGGATGTTTTCTCTGTCTCAGCCTGACAAAATACAGCAGCTACTGGAGAAATTCAGTATGCTAGAATCTGATGCTGTGGATACTCCTATGGTCACAGGATATGTGAGTGATAAAACAGAAGCACAGGCAGAGTGTGATCAGTCTTTAGTGGGAAGCCTGCTTTATCTCACAACTTGGTCTAGACCTGACATATATCAGACTGTGCACTGCCTGAGTAAGAAATGTGTGTCACCTAATTTAACTGATTGGAAAGCAGCGAAGCGTGTGTTAAGATACCTAAAAGGATCTATGCACAGGAAGCTGTGCCTGAGAGCTTGTGATGGGGAACTGGCTGCCTATGCAGATGCTTAATAGGCAGATCAGGGAATAGCCAAGTCCACTACCGGTTATGTTTTGTATTTTGGCAGGGCCCCTATTCACTGGAAATCAGTAAAACAATCTTTTGTTGCAATGAGTACTTGTGAAGCTGAGTACAGTGCAGTGAGTGAAACTATAAATCAACTGGAATGGTTCATATATCTGTTAAAAGAACTGAATGTTTTTGTACCTGTACCTGTTAAAATATATACTGACAATGCCGAAACAATGCAATTGAGAAATGAGCAATGTTTTAGAAGCAAAAGCAAACATATCAGGATCAGATATGAGAATGTAGCTGATGCTATAAACAGGAATCAAGTGTATATGGTAAAGTGCACTAGTGAAGAAAACGTGGCTGATCTGTTCACTAAAATCGTGGATAGTAACAGATTTAAACAATTGGTCAAATTATTATAACTTGAGAAGGAGTGTCAAAGATACAAGTTGACCATAATAGTTTGGCAGAAACAGCTGTCAGATAGCTGTCAGATCTGGGACATCTAAACTGATGCAAGAGGCAGCAAGAGCCTTGGAGGTCCCAGTGTGAACTGCAGCAAACCAGATTAAGGCAGTAGGCTGATGCAATACTGTGGGCAGGTCTGCACGTGGCCTAATTGGTATCTGGTGCTGAACATGTATATAAGACTGTATCGGGAAGTATAGTGGAGTAAGTGTACGTGATGGTTGGTTTTGTCTGTGCACTGTAGAAATAAACGAGCACTGTTTTCTATAAAGCCAAGGAGTTCTGGTGGTGTGTTCTGGATAACTGCTAATCCACTAGCTCCCGCGTCAACTCTTTGCGCTGGTTTCTGTGCCCCTCTGTTGGGAATTACAGCTGCAACCTTTTGGTGTAAACTATTAAAAAAGGAGTCCCCAGTCGTCTTCCCTTTACCCCCAGCAAGCTTGGTGTGAGAGATCCCCCTCTCTGAGTTTGCTTCTCCAAATCAGTTGCTCAGACGTTGATACAGAAACAATAGATTTATTGAAGCCTTCAGGAGATGAGACAGGCACAGGTAGAAAGTTGCAAGTGAGGGGCTATACGGGTTTACAGAATATATTGACTCCAGGGCACTGGGGCACTGGGGTTCACACTTATTGTTATGGGAAGTTACAAGCTTGGCATAATACAAAACATCAGACGGATCCCAGGAAGTCTGGTGCGGCTATCACACTTCCAAGGCCGCACCGGCCTGAGGGAGTACTGGCAGGAAGAACAGCGGGGGGGGGAAGATACATGGGCCATCAGGCCTGGCGCCTGAGACCAGAAGGTGTGAACTGCTTTTACGAGTTCACTGATAACACCGCAGGTGATGGAAAGCAGAGACACAAAGACAGAGACCCTCACATTCTGCCCCCCTTAAGGCCCCCCTCCGAGAGGACGAGGCTTATCGGGATAAGCGAGGTGGAATTCTCGGACCAAGCGAGGAGCTGCCATGTGGGGTGCGGCCACCCATTCGTCATGAGCGGAGCCAAGGTTTTTCCAGCGAACAAAGTAAAACAGTTTCCCTTTCTTCCATTTGGAATCTAAAACCTTGGATATTTCCAAATGGGTATCCCCTCCTACTACGGTAGGAATCTCATGAGCGGGAGGGGGGTGGAACTGGGGAGCTGCTACATAAGGTTTGAGGAGGCTTATATGGAAGACTGGATGAACTCCCTTGAGAGTCTTAGGGAGACTCAGTTCCACGGTAACCTCGTTGATTACTCTGGTAATGGGGAAAGGTCCTACATAACGGTCGCTCAGTTTTTTGCAGGGGCGAAGAGAGCGGAGGTTTTTGGTGGACAGATAGACTTGCTCCCCCACCTTGAGTTCCCATCCCGGAGACCGGTGTTTGTCTGCTTGTTCCTTGTATTTGCTTTTTGCCCTTTCCAGATTTTTGAGCAACCATGGCCAGGTGGATTTAACCACCTGAATCCACTCCTGAAGATCAGGGGTAGACTGGAGCTCTGGCGAGACGGGGGCAGAACCGAAAGGGCCAAAATCCGTCCCGTATATAACTTGGAAGGGACTAAAGCCGGTAGAGGAATGAGGCGCATTGTTGTACGCATATTCGGCAAATGGCAGCAGGTCGACCCAGTCGTCCTGGTGGAAATTTACATAGCAACGCAAATAACATTCTACTACCGCATTTACTCGTTCCGTTTGACCATCCGTTTGGGGGTGATAGGCGGAAGAAAGGCCCTGTTCCTCCACTCCCATTAACTTTAGGAAAGCCCGCCAGAATTTGGCAACAAACTGGACCCCCCGGTCGGAGAGGACCTTCCTCGGGATCGAGTGTAGTCTGAGGACGTGCGTGATGAACAGTTTAGCTAAGCCCTGGGCTGAAGGAAGACCTGCACATGGAACGAAATGAACCTGTTTGGAAAAGAGGTCTGTGATAACCCAGAGAACCGTTTTCCCCCGACTTGGAGGTAGGTCGGTGATAAAATCCATGGCGATGACTTCCCAGGGACGGGCGGGGTTCTCAAGCGGTTTGAGAAGCCCCGGGGGTTTTCCCATCCGTTTCTTGGCTGTGGCGCAGGTGGGGCAGCTGCGCACATACAACTCTACATCAGATCTCATACCGGGCCACCAGAATTGCCTTCGAACCAGGTGAAGCGTTTTTACGAAACCAAAATGACCCGCTAGCCTGGCCCCATGTACAAGTCCCAATACTTCTTTGCGAAGGGAAGATGGGACATATAGTTTCCCCCCTTGCACCCACCAAGTGTTGGTTCGTTCCAAGCCAGTGGGGAGGAGATGGTGCTCCTCCTCCTGTAAGGAGGCGTCCCGGAGTCGCTGTTGGAATGCTTCCGGGATACCTTTGAGCGTAGGGGGGGTCTCCGGTTGGCGGGCTTGGGATCGGGTGGTGACGGCTAAGCCAGGGACTTCCCCTCGCTGTTCGGGAGTGAACAGGGAGTCGACGGGGCGATCGAAATCGTTGCGATACTGGGGAAGTCGTGACAAAGCATCAGCTAGGGCATTTTCTTTGCCAGGGACATGTTTGAGGGTGAACCGGAACTTTGCAAAAAATTGGGCCCACCGAATTTGTTTGGCATTGAGTTTTCTAGCTCCCTTGAGAGCCTCAAGATTCTTGTGATCTGTGCACACTTCGAACGGCAGCTCGGCCCCCTCCAAGAAGTGTCTCCATATGGTAAGGGCATGTTTGACCGCTGCTGCCTCCTTCTCCCAAATGGCCCAGTTGATTTCGGACTGGGAAAACTTCTTGGAGAAGTAGGCGCATGGCCTCAACCGTCCCCCCTCATCCCTCTGCAATAGGGCCCCGCCCATGGCTACATCCGAGGCATCCACCTGCACCACGAAGGGCTTGGTGCAATCCGGGTGAGCCAAAACGGGTTCGGATGAAAAAAGTAGCTTTAAACGTTCAAAAGCTTGCTGGCACTGGGGAGACCATTGCAGACGGGCTGAGGGGAGTGCGGCGCTAGCCCCCCTGTCCTTGGTACGCAACAGGGCAGTGAGGGGAAGCGCAACTTGGGCAAAGTTGGGAATGAAATTCCGGTAAAAGTTGGCAAACCCCAAAAACTGTTGAAGTTGGCGGCGGGTAGTGGGGGTTTCCCAGTCCCGCACCGCCTGGACCTTGGCGGGGTCCATTTCCAACCCTTGGTGGGAAATCACATACCCCAGAAATGTAATAGAAGGTTGGTGGAATTCACACTTGGACACCTTAGCATACAGTTTGTGCTCCCGCAGCCGCTGGAGCACTTCTCGCACTAGGCGCACATGTTCTTCCATGGTCTCAGAGTAAATAAGAATGTCATCGAGAAATACCACCACCCCCCGAAACAGTAAATCATGCAAAACTTCATTAATTAATTGCATAAAGACACTCGGAGCCCCCGAAAGTCCGAACGGCATGACCAGGTACTCAAACATCCCAAAACAACTGGAAAAGGCCGTTTTGGGTTCGTCTCCTTCTTTGATGCGAATGCGGTGGTAGGCTTCTACCAAGTCCAGTTTGGTGAAGATTCGGCCCTCCTTTAATTGTGCTAGAAGGTCAGGAATAAGAGGGAGGGGGTAAGCATTAGACTGGGTGACTGCGTTCAGTCTGCGAAAGTCAATACACAGTCTTAAATCTCCCGTCTTTTTCTTTACAAAGAAAGCTGGGGCTGAATAAGGAGCCTTGGAGGGGCGTATGAAACCCCTCGCCAGATTGACATCCAGATAGTCTCGCAATACAGTCTTTTCACTAGGGCTCATGGGGTAAACCTTTCCCTTAGACAGTTTGCCTTCCCCTACAATCTCGATGGCACAGTCCGTTTCTCTGTGGGGAGGCAGTTCGTCGCACTCTCTAACATCGAAAACATCAGTAAACTGCGAGTACTCAGAGGGTAATTGAGGAGAGACTGGGGCGGGGGACCCTACCAGTGCGGCGGCTGGAGTTCTGAGTACCTGATCCTTGTCATGCAACCCACAGGGGTTTTCGGGGAAGGAAAGCACCCGTTTAACCCAATCAATGGAGGGATTGTGTCCCCTTAACCAGTTCATCCCTAACACCACAGGGGTTACAATAGGGGCGATGGTGAAATACAACCGTTCCCAATGTTCCCCCACGGACATAATCACGGCTGCAGTTCTGTGGGTCACAGGGCCCCGTTTAAAGTCACTCCCGTCCATTTGGGAAAAACGGAGGGGTCCCGGAAGCCGCTTGCGCCGGACACCCAACTTCTTGGCAGTTTCCTCATTTATCATGGTGCGGGCACACCCCGAGTCGACCAACGCGGGGACCTCTAACGGGGGACCCCCTTTGGGTAGGGACAGATGAACACGCACAAATACATTGTCCTCTTGGGCGCTTACCATCGGTGGAGCTCCTTGCACAACGATAGGGACGGTCTGCTGCGGAGCCCCCTCTACAGCAGACCGACGGCGTTTTTTGCCGGCTGTTCCCACTCTTCCTCCTCGCTGGAAGAGGGGGGCGGAGTGGTGGCTTCCGGGGAGCCGTCCGAATCAAAGACGGTATTTGTAATCCGGGACCCCGATGGGACCGTAGAGTCGGATGCCCCATCCTGGGGGCGCGCGTGGAGAGCGGAGGGTGCGCCGGAGCGCCGGCTCAGTGGTCCACTTCTGCGGCGAGGCTGGCTGTCGGCGGCCGGTTTCGTCGGCTCGGCCTGGGTTTGGCGGGGGGGGGGTCGGACGGCCTGAGCGAGAGGGGCATTGCGATGCAAAGTGACCCTTTCCCCCGCAGATCAGGCAGACGCCGGCCTCGAACCGCTTGCGGCGTTCCGCGGCCGAGAGACCCCCGCCACCCCCTTGCCGGAGTTCCCGGCCACGGTCACCTCGGGGCCTGGGGTCTCGCCCAAGCCGTTGCTTGGACAAGTTCAGGAGTTGTTTGCGATTCTCGATGTCAGCAGCATGGCGAACCCAACCTTCCACATCCGGGGGGTTCCCTTGCATGAAGGCCCAATGTTGGAGGTCTGGGTTGAGACCCTCCCTGAAACATTGTACCAAGGTAGCTTCACTCCAGTCCAGAATTCGGCTAGCCAGTGACTGGAACTCACTTGCATACTGCGCCACCGACTTAGTCCCTTGGCGCAGTTGCATCAGGGAGGCTTTAGCGCGCTCACCCAGAGTCGGGTCCTCAAAACGGTTTCGGAGTGCTACCATGAACTCGTCCAGGGTTCGCAGCACCGGCGAGCGGAGTTCATACTGCAACACCATCCAGGCAGCCGCCTCCCCTTGCAGTAAGGAAGCCACGTACTGCACCCGGGACTCCTCAGAAACGAAGGTTCGGCCTTGTTCCCGCATAAAAATGTCTACTTGGACCATAAAAAAGGTCAACTGGTCTCCCGACCCGTCATACGTGACTTTCAGGTCCCGACGGGCCGGGGGGGCAGGGGTTGCGGGCGGAACTACCGGCGCCCCGTCTGGGGGAGCACCGGCTGGAGGTTGCAACTTCAGCGCATCTAGGGCCGTGGCCATCTCACCCATTACGCGTTGCATGGTCTCCATCTGCTCCTGCATAGCCCGGCGGTCTTCCTGCCACTGCTTTCGTTCTTCCTCCATGAGGGCCTCTTTGCGGGCCGGGTCCCCTTCGAGTCCCGTGCTGGGGAAGGCCAACCGGCGATCCTTCGCCGCAGTCCGCGAGAGCGACCAGCCCTTGGGAGAGTCCAGCCAATAAGTAAGCCCCCGGGGACGTTCGTCCCGATCTTGGTCGGGGGCGCGACCCTTCGGTTTCTTTGGCTTGGCTCCCTCCTCCTTCGGGTCCGGCTTCTCCGGCTCGTCCGGTTCCTTGGGGGCATCGGGGTTAGGAGTGGTGTCCTCGTCGGCTGACATTCTGTCCAAAGCGGTACAGCTGCAGTCCGAGAGGCAAGGACTTGCAACTTAATGTGAGAGATCCCCCTCTCTGAGTTTGCTTCTCCAAATCAGTTGCTCAGACGTTGATACAGAAACAATAGATTTATTGAAGCCTTCAGGAGATGAGACAGGCACAGGTAGAAAGTTGCAAGTGAGGGGCTATACGGGTTTACAGAATATATTGACTCCAGGGCACTGGGGCACTGGGGTTCACACTTATTGTTATGGGAAGTTACAAGCTTGGCATAATACAAAACATCAGACGGATCCCAGGAAGTCTGGTGCGGCTATCACACTTCCAAGGCCGCACCGGCCTGAGGGAGTACTGGCAGGAAGAACAGCGGGGGGGGGAAGATACATGGGCCATCAGGCCTGGCGCCTGAGACCAGAAGGTGTGAACTGCTTTTACGAGTTCACTGATAACACCGCAGGTGATGGAAAGCAGAGACACAAAGACAGAGACCCTCACACTTGGTACTCATTTTACCGACCTCGGAAGGATGGAAGGCTGAGTCAACCTTGAGCTGGCTACCTGAAACGAACTCAGGTTGTGGGCAGAGCTTGGACTGCAGTAAGAAGCTCCTACTGGGAGAAAATCCAAACTGCCAAGTTCTTCACTGTTGTTATTAAAATACACAGAACTTTGTTGGAGAAAGATTGTTTAAATACTTCACAATTTTATAAATTTTAAGGTGATAATTTTAATCATTGGTTGTTTTTATTGATCTTATACCTTCGCTTATACAAGCATTCTGTAATTTTACTGAACAATACTATTGAGCTTAGATGTCTGATGTATTAATATGTGATTGGTCATTTGACCGTATTAATAAAACTTGACTTGACCTCCAAAACACTGATACTAACCACACTGTCTGTTGTTTCATTCTCAAGGTGATTTTCTGCTGGCTGGGCCTTTAAACTTCACGTGTCCCTTTATTGTCCCTTAGGACAGAAAAGCAGCATGGGCACCCATTCTCCCAATCTCAGGAATATTCCGAAGTTAGTCCCGTGATGTTCAAGGGAGCCTGTATGCACTATGCACAGGTTGCACCTAAGTCTAAAAAGCCAACGCTGGCCAGCCAGAACTACACACAAAATACTCAGCCGTTTCTACCTACCAGCTTGCCTCCTTTGTCTACACAACATTATTGGCTTTTGCGGCACTCACATTTCTTCACACATATCCACTGAACCAAGGCTACCAGCCGTTCTGAACTGGTCAAAGGCTCCTTTCTTCAGGGTACCTATTCATGGCAAGGTTTTCAAACAATTTTCATAATTTTAACATGTTTCATGCTGTAAACCACCTTGAGCGGGTTCTTTGGGAAGGCAGCATATCAATGCGCCACATAAGTAAATTACCACTGAACTCCGGCAGCCACTGGATGTTAGCAGCCTCAGATTTGACCAACTTTGCTATTAGTATATAGATGATGTTTGGTTGCTTTTCTCCAAGGGACAGTTTTTACCCATGATTATTCAGAGAGTTTATGTGGTGGTCCAAGAGGGCTTTGATGTGGTGCCTTCTACACCCCCGGCCCAGCCTCTTTCCTCTAGCCCCACAGGTAGTCCTGCTAGACTTAAATTTCTTTACCCATTTTGTGTTGCTGTTCTTTTACTCCTACGGCTTTTGCTTATTTATTGTTGCTGCAGCCTTTCAGCTGCCCTACCTTTCAGATCCATCCACGTTTGTTCAGAGAAGTTGAGAGCCCGGTGATTCAACAGCACCTCCAACCTGCTAGAATGTTCCGGCATTCGCATCTCAACCACATCGGAGTTGTTTTCCTGCATAGCAACAGCAGAGAAGCCGGTCACCTGGGCCTCAGTTCCTACAAGACATTCACAAAAATCAATGTAGCGCACAATTTTCTCAATTTCTAAACTGGTGTAAAACAAGGTACTGAAACAGCAACAAAATCATATTAAATATTATATACACAACAAAATGAAATACTAAAAGCCAAATTCATTGAAAACCAGTGCCACCTCAATGCGGAGGTGTTTGCTGCCTTTCCTTAAGGTGCTCCCACCCACCCAAGACCTTCCTCTTGGCTGCAGAACCGCCTCTGTTTGGGTCACATCCTTCAAACAACTGGGAGTTCCCCTGACCATTACTATAATCTAGCCTGCATTTAACCAGTTTGCTAACCAGCCTATCATGCTTTTCTAAAATTAAAATATACCTACAGAATCCACATGATCCGCTAAGCTAGCAATTAAAAAGAGAGAGAGCCAAGATCGATCTGGCAGGAATCCTTGGTGGCTTCTAGGAATCCCTGCATTCTTTTGAAGATGCCTGAAGTCAGTCTTTCTGCCGTAATACATTTTATCCTGGCCTTTGTCCATGGATTTCAGGACGCTTCAGCCTATCCTCATAAGGGGAGGTGCCCCAACCACCCAATCATCTTGGCTGCCTTCTTCTGTACTGTTTCCACCTCTACAGTGTCCTTTTTGAGATACGATTACCAAAACTGCTCACAGTATTCCAAATGAGGCCAGACCAAAGATCTATACCAGGGAATTACAATATTGGCTGTTTTATTTTCAGTCCCTTTCCTAACATCCCCCAACCCAGAGTTTGCCTTTTTCACCTCTGCAGCAGACTGGGTTGACTCTTTAACTGAGCTACCTGCCACGACGCTGAGATCGTTTCCCCTCTCAGTCTCAGAAAGTTCAGACCTCATGATGAGCCTGTATCTGAAGGTGGCATTTTCATCCCAATGTTCATCACCTGACACTTACCAAAATTGAACTTCATCTGCCACATTGTTACCCGCTCACCCGATCTGTGGAGATCCTCCTGGATCTTTTCACAGTTACTGCCTTTTGATCTCTAAGCTCTGCATACCTGTCTCAATAAACCAACTCTTTAGGACTTTTGTCTCTGGTTGTGGATATTGGATTTTGGTACAAACAAGTGCTTACAGTTTGCAAACTTGGCCACTCACCCCTACTTCCAGATCATTTATGAACAAATCAAATAGCACTGCCCCTAGTATTAATCCTTGTGGGTACCCTACTGCCTATTTTCCTCCATTGTGAGAACTGTCCATTTATTCCTACTCTTTGCTTTTTGTCATTTAACGGATTTTTAATGAAGACGAATAAGAATTGTTTTTTTTATATGCCGACTTTCTCTACCACTTAAGGAAGAATCAAACCAGCTTACAATCACCTTCCCCATCTCTCCTCACAACAGACGCCCTGTGAGAGAGTTCGGAGAGAACTGTGACTGGCCCAAGGTCACCCAGCTGGCTTCATGTGGAGGAGTGGGAAATCAAACCCTGTTCACCAGATTAGCTGCCGCCGCTCATGTGGAGGAGTGGGGAATCAAACCCGGTTCTCCAGATTAGAGTCCACTGTTCCAAACCATCGCTCTGAACCACTACACCACCCATCCCCTTATCCCATGACTGCCAAGTCTGCTTAGGAGTTTTTGATGAGGTACTGTTGGAAGGAATGGACTGTGCAATGTCGCTTAATGCTAGCACCGGCCTTGGATCTACTAGGGAGGGCAGAAGAGAGTTAGTTAATATAGGGGTAGATAGGACCTTTTTTCCCCCTTTTAACCACTCCCACTGCTGTCCCTTTGTTACCCAGAATGCTACTCTTAGGGGTTTCCTCTCCCTTCCAGTTCCTTCCCTCTCCTTCCCTTTTGTCCACCATGAGGCCTGGACATGTGCTCTACAATCTCTCTCCATCTTACCGTAGTTAGTTAGTTAGAAGCCTTTACTCTTGTCTTTCCTGTCCAGTATGGAGTTCACCTACAATAAAGAACTTCTATTTCTTTTCTAAAGTTATAAGCCTGAGTGTGAACTTATTCCTCAAGCAGCCAAACTATAGACTTCTGCTGTGCACAGACTCAGCTCTGCTTTCAGGTTATGTAGCCCAGACAAACAAAAAGGGTTAATCTGCTAGCTGAGTGGATAACAAAAAGGAGTGCTGCTGAAGTAGGAGGAAAAGTTCCTAAGTACAATAAGGCTTAGAACAGGTTAGAAAGGCAGAAACGAGCAATGGCTATGTCTGTAGATGCACCAACTCACGATGCTGAAACCAGGAAACTATGCTATATGGCGAATGTGCTTGGAGATTGCATTCTGGAAAGATGGACTAATGGATGTGATTACCAAAGCACCCCCTGCTCCTGATGCTGAAGGATGAGATGCATGGCTTCAAAAGGATGCAGATGCCCAAAGCCTCATTTCCAGGTCTGTGCCTGATACTTATCTAATGCGTTTGGTGGGAGTAACAACTGCAAAAGAAATGTGGGAAAATCTAAAGGCTATGCACCAGCGTTCAGGGTGGCCAATCCTTCTTGCCTTAAAACGCAAGCTACTCACACTTCGTTACCAAGAAGGACAGGACTTTGATTTGCATGTGAATCAGCTCACTAGTCTCTTGAATGAGCTTCAGGATGCAGGAGAAACTATCTCAGAGAGAGATCGTTACATTTACTAGGGATTTGACTCTTGTGTGTTTCCCTTTAAGCTTCCTTTTAACTATTCCCCTCATTTTTGTGAAGCTCTTTCTTTTGAAATCAGTTTAGAAGTAGCTTTCAAAAATTGATAAGAGCTTCTTAGTTCCTTCCTGCTTTTGAAACCTTAAAGCAAGCAGACTATGACACTGGCAGCCGCTCCAGCCTTACCATTCAGTGACACTTGGCGGGTTCTTCCTTGCACTCTCAGGGAAGTTAGGTCGGATTCCAACAGTGTGTATTCACCAAGGCCTTTGAATGTGAAATTTGCGCCATCAAATGTGATAAAGTGAGGGTCTCCAAACGCTGAAGCTGTTAAAGGCAAGTGCAGAATGTTAATGACAAGTCTGTGATGCAGCAAACAAGCAAATGGAGGCTTAACAAAGAAAACAGCTGTCTTGCCTTATTTTCAGTGGTGGGATGGAAGTCATTTTTCATTGTAAAATATTTGCTTTAAAAACGGTTACATGTTGAAAGTGTCATTAATGCATTAATTAAGCTACCCCTGTTAAAAACTGCACAACCAGATACACACTGCCCAAGCTGGGAGTCCACAGGAGCAAGCTGGGGAAATGCCTGACAGTTCTGGTACCAACAGAGTCGGGCCCACTTTGAAGCACCGGCTTCCTCTGCATTCTGGAAAGGAGCCATTGAAGGCGGGGAGGAGGACGTGCCTGCTCGAGGGGGGCGATACCGCTTGCAGCCGCTGGAGGGGCGGTGATTGAAGTAGGAAGAGCAGTTGTCAGACCACAAGCAGCAGTAGTAGAAGCTGAGGACGTCATAGATCCAATGGGAAAAGCCGGGGATGCGGGGGGGCTTTTTATAAGGAGGAGCCCCCCAGTCATGTCCACGATCAGGTGTGCTTCCCCCGTGGGAGTCTCCAGTGAGGACCTGCACTCCGGCGGTGTCATAGCAGCATTGCTGTCCGGAAGCGTAGCTTGGGCTAGTTAACAAAAGAACATAAGAAAGGCCCTGAAGCTACTGGTTTCACACCGTCAGTCAGACCCAGGCCCATCAAGTCCATCAGTCTGTTCTCACAGTGGCCAACTAGGTGCCTCTGGGAAGCCCACAAGCAAGGCGACTGCAGCAGCACCATCCTGCCTGTGCTCCACAGCACCTAATATAATAGGCCTGCTCCTCTGATCCCCTCTTAAAGCCTTCCAAAGTTGGGAGCCATCACCACATCTTGGGGCAGGGAGTTCCATAATTTAACTATGCGTTGTGTGAAAAAAATACTTCCTTTTATCTGTTTTGTTGGGGGGGAGAGAGAGAGAGAGAGAGAATGGAAAGGAAGGCCTGGCTGAACGGCTGTGCTGGACTGGCTTCAGCACTCACAGTTCTTCTCAGAGAGAATCCCGGGTTTCAGGCACGAGCCCTTGAGCCCTGTGTGGAAGACAACGCCTTACCTGGCCTGAACGCCCCTCACGCAGTGCACTGCTCCTGGGTGGTAAGTGCACACGCTCCCTTTTTCCAGGTCACAGCCGTAATCCGTCTGCAAAGGAGAGAGGTGGCGCTGGTCAGCGGTAGAGTCAGACCTCCGGTGATGCCCCCCCCCCCCCGCCGTCAGCTTCAGCACTGCAGTGGTCTGCATGGCCTCATCACACAGCAGAGTCCTGCCTTACCCCAGGTGGTTTCTGAGGATGGGAAAGTCTTCCCGGCAATTTTGCTCTTGGGGAGCAGCAAACTGTCTCTGCAGCTGGCTGCTTAAAAACAGACGGAGGAGCTGAGCTGAGCTGAGCTGAGGTAGTTGTGAGTTCCCTGCATTGTGCAGGGGGTTGGACTAGATGACCCTGGTGGTCCCTTCTGACTCTATGATTCTATGATTCTCCCCAGAGGGCTGGCTGCTGGGGTCTGGCAGGCTGGAGGGACTCTGAGGCTCTGAGTGCTGGGCTTGAATAGATGCTTATCTCTAGGCTTGCTTGGGGGAGGTAGAAGAAGGGCCTGGTGTGTGTGTGTGGGGGGGGGGGCTCAGCTGTGTAGCCTTTCCCATTAAACTCAGCTGTGTAGCCTTTCCCGTTAAGATCCTGTTACAACAACACCATCCTCCAAGCAGGATCCTGGAAGGACATTGCCTGGACTTTGGGCGGGACGGATAATCACTACTGACCACCTGACCATCCTCTACAGTGTTAGGCCTTGAAGCTACTGGTTTCACACCGTCAGTCTGCAAATACCAGGGGAGAAGCGTGTGCTCCCTCCTGAGCTCCTTGGAGGAAGGGCGTGATCAAAGGGTACTGCCCTTGTAATATAAGGCCAGCTCCCAACACACAGGGTCCCAAGAGGCCAAGCCTTGGGTGGAGATTACAAATACCAGGTGCCATTCTGCCAGCATCTAGACCCCTTGTGCTTTCAAGTCAAAGGACACCTTGCAGCGCATGCGTGTGTGGGGTGGTGGTGTAAGAGAGAGAGAGAATGACTTGGCAGGCAGCAAGCGTGGGGCTGTGCTTGTTGTATTGCACTAGGACCAGCCTCTCTAACCTACCTCACAGGGTTGGTGTGAGGATAAAAGTGGCAATGGGAAGCCACATACTCTGCCCTGAGCCTACTTGGCATGAGCAAAAAAAGGTGGTAAACGTAGTTCAAACAGGAGATATCTAGAAGTAGTGTGCCGTGTCCACTCATGCCCTTGGCCCAGTCCTCAGAAAGGCTCCACCTGATGAGGATGGCTCTTCCACACTACAGAATGCCTTTAAACACTGAGCGAAATCTGTTCCTTTCCTCACCCTTAGAGACAATATGGAATTAGGGTGCTCAAAAACTGTCCCTGGGGGATTAATCTGCGCTGGTGCCAAAAGAGGGTTCAGAGGCCTGGCTGCTGTATGGGTTGCCAACTCTGGGTTGGGAAATTCCTGGAGGTTTGGGAAGGGGCCTCAGTGGAGGGATACAATGCCATAGACTCCACCCTCCTAAGCAGCCATTTCCTCCAGGGGAACTGATCTCTGTCACCTGGAGAACAGTTTGTTTATTTATGTTCATATTTCTAACCCACCCTCCTCGGCCAATGCTGGGCTCAGGGTGGGTGACACTATTAAAACACGTATAACAATACAACTTTAAAAGCATTTAAAACCATAGCACCATTCCTAAATATTAAAAGATGGTCGCCACACAGTAGTGCCCACTGCAGCAAGAACGCTGAACAAGACAAAACTTTGGAAGGCCTAACGCACTAAGCATAAACAACGTTTAAACAAACATCTTATCTTTGTCTGATCGTACTCTATGGTCCTGGAAATGATTTGAAAGTGCCATACGCTTAGGGGGCTACCGCATTATGTATTCCCAGCAATGTATTAAGAGTTTGAAACTGTTATAAAAAATACTGTTCACACTTTGTTTGGTCCCTTTAGCTGTGAAGACGTCTTCCAACCATTTTTTAGCCGTGGAATCCCAAAACCCTTTTAAAGCGATGTTTTTTATAACATTTTCAAACTCTTGATACATCGCTGGGAATACATAATGCGGTAGCCCCCTAAAACCGATCATGCTCCTGCCTCTCTCAGGGGAAGGGGGAAGGGCGGAATGGTTTTTTTACAGCAACAATACAATGCTGGAATCCTGGCTCTTTGCACCAAGCAGCCCTTTTCCTTGCGCAGGGCGGCAGTCACCAGGAGATCGGCTTAAAAGGGGGGGAATTAAGAGTGGGGAGGGGGGAAACTTGTCGCACTTCCATGAAGTCATGGATTATGCGACTCTCCCCAAGGAGAAACGCAGAGCGGCAGAATTACAATACAGCGAGGGAAAAGTCAAGATGTGGAGGGGAAATTTGAAAGGGCAGCCAAACCGTGCAGTTTGAGCAAGGCGATAATGTGTAGTAGGTAAAAGGTGCGTTAAGGCTCCCAGTTGGCTATTCCCCCCCCCCAATAACAGCAGTTGTATAAAGAAAAAAGGGGGGGGAAGAGGAGTGAGGCCAGCTTTAATATCACCTGCAGCTGTCCTCAGTCGTAGGCCTGGTGGAAAAGCTCTGTCTTATAGGCCCTGGGGAACTCTGCAGATGCCACCAGACAGAGCCTTCCACCAGGCAGCCACCCACTCTTGGGACCGGGGACCACCTACAGATTGTTGTCAGCAGAGTGCAATGCTCTTCGGGGGGTGTACCAGGAGAGGCGATCCCAAAGATACGAGGATCCCAGACCGTGTAAGGCTTTAAAGGTCAAAACCAGCACCTTAAACCTGATCCAATGCTCCAGCTGGAGCCAGTGCAGTTGACAGAGTACCGGCTCTCGGCGGTCTCAGAGCGAGGCCCCAGTAAGGAGCCTCACTGCCACATTCTGTACCAGCTGCATTTCCGCTGGTTTCAGTCTCTGACCTGGAAGTGTTCAAGAAACCTCTGCCACCTCTAAAGAAGATTTTGTGACATCCACTAAGCCCCCGGGAGACTCCAGTTCTGTGATTTCAATTCCAGGTGTGCATTTTGGCCCTGAAAGCAGTGGGGGAGAGGAGGAATAACCAGGTTGCATTTCAGTGCGTTGCAGAAGGTAAGGAGTGATGTGACGTACTGGTTAGAGTGTCGAACTAGACCTGGGATTCTCCAGCTCCCCTGCCTGGAAAAAGACATGTTCCAGGATAATGCCCCTCTTTTTGTGTCTGCCCAGGTTGAAAGTAGCTCTGGAGACTGTTTCCCCAGGCAATACTGAAGTCCTTGGGCCCAGATTTCTCCCCCACCAAGTAGCTGCTTCTTGGAGACAAATTCACACTTCTGGAATTCCCAGCACAGAACTGCAACATCCCGTGGAGTCTGGGCCTCCGCCAAGATTTTTGTCTATTGCTAGGGTTGCCAAGTGCCTGGTGGCGGCAGGTAAAATTTCGGCAATCCACCGGGCTGCCTGCCTACCAGCTGAGGGCCGGCCGGCAAGCACGCGGGCATGCAGCGCACGCATCACTTCCAGGTTTACCCAGAAGCGACGTGGACGCTCTGGCAACCTTGGCTAAAACTCTATGGAAACCATAGAGTTTAGGCTGAGATCGCTAGAGCGTCCACATTGTTTCCGGGTAAACCCAGAAGTGATGCAGGTGCGTCGCACAAGGTGCTCATGCGTGCCATGACAGGCGCGCGCGTGCATCGTGCACCTCGACCACAGCCCAGCAAAGCTCCTTCCGGTGGAGCTACAGGTCCTGGCAAGCCTATCTATTGCTGAAGTCACTAACAGCATGTAAGGTGGACGCAGAGGAAAGGGAGCATGGATCTTATCAGCAACCTACATGAAACCGACCCGTGTCTGCCCTGGCCTGTGCCAAAGTGCAGGGGCAGTCAAGAATCTCTGTCAGGAAACTGGGCAGGCCCTTTTCTTTGGCATCCCAGGCGTGACACTTGGCAGTTGCCCATGCAGCCGAATCTTCCCTGAAGGCGTCTTCCAGGTGCCAAGCCAAGGCATGCTCTGGGCTCCAGATGGCTGCCACATGGCTGAGGGTGGAGGATCAGAACAAAGACAGAAATTGTTTATTTTGATGCACAAAATGTATACCCTGCCTTTCTGCCCTCATAAGGACTGCCAAGGCAGCTAACAAATTAAAAACATGCATAATAAAATCACATCTTAAAAACCATTAAAACCAACAAACATCATTAAAGCAACTAAAACCAGTCCTAAAATACATTTAAAAAACAACAAACAATTAAAACAGGAAGGAAGGATTATTGAGGGAATGCCAGATGGGAAAAAAGCTTTCACCCACTGTCAGAAGATGCCAACAGAAGGGGGCAGACAAATCTCCTTGGGGAGAGAGTTCCAGAGCTTTGGTGCAATGACCGAGAAGGCCCTCTCCCAGGTTGCCACCTACCTAGTCTCAGAAGGTAGGGGTTCCTGAAGGAGGGCCGCTGAAGATGACTGTAACAGTTGGGCTTAGCCAGTCCTTCTGGTATGCTGCTCTCAGACCACATAGGGCTTTAAGGGTCAAGATCAGCACACTGAATTGTGCCTAGAAAGAGACTGGAAGCCAGTGTGGGTGGGCCAAGACTGGAGTGGGGGGAGGACTTGGAGGTGGACCACCACATCTTCTGCAACACCAGAAGCCATTTCTACAGTATAAGGTTGCATCAAGAGGTGCGCCATCTTTATGACCTGGAATGCTGAGCCCCGGCATGGCTGCCTCAGTGGTCCCGTCTCAGACTAAGCCAGGAATTGCAGCAAACCCAGAGAGGAGGGGCAAGCAGTTGTTGGAAGCAACAGGAAATGAGGAGAAGTGGGCTGCAACTTCAGGGAAGATGGGTGAAGACAGATTGGTCGATATGTTTCTTAACCCAGAACCCATGGGCAGTGAGCTGATCCCTGCGTAAGCAGCTGGATTCACTTCCTACCCGGGCAATAGAGAGCTGATGGCAGGGGTGGGTCAGGGGAAAGGGAAAGTAGCTTTTCCGTGTACCAAAGGCAGGGAATGGCCAGTAAAAACGAGCCATTTGAGTCTTTTCTCTTCTGAGCTCTTTCAGGATGCCGCACATTGGCTCTCCTGTGGCAGAAGGACACAGACCACCGTGCGGGGGGGGGGGGGGGCACCACAGAGCACTCATCACTCACCTCTGTCCTTCCAAAGAGCCATTGGAAGTTATTCTCAGTGCCCCCAGTTCCCAGGCACTGTAGCGAGCAGAAGGGGCAGGCAGGAAAGTGAACGCGCCCACGTTGGGAAAGTTTTTCCCCAGAGTGTACAGATACTTCCACTCAGCAGCCCAGTTTTCAGAGTAAGGCTCTCCTGTTTATGGAAGGGGAAAATAGCCAGCTCAGGCCAAAGAAGATCTGCATGGAGTTCAGTTGGAGAACCGCTAATTGCTATTGCATTTCCTTGCTGGATGAGGCAAGGGTGTATCTAGTCTAGCATTTCTAACAGAAGCCACATAGATTCTCTACCTTCCAGCCCTAGAAGTTCAAAAGCAGTGCAAGAAGGCACCTATTTATTTAAATTATTTACAGTCCAGCTTTCTCATTTGGACTCAAGTCAATACAATCAACAGATGGGACATTTTACATACAGTGCAACAGGATTAGGGTTGTAGAACCAACCAGAACTCTAACAACAGGACTGAAGCAAAGGGTAAGTGTTAACATGCCACATTAAATCATGCAAAATTCTATAGCAGGATCCTAGTTTCAACAAGCTATACACAGTAGTATATGCCCCAGTCCCTAATAATTTTTCCAAATAACTAAGTATATCGTTTAGTACAGAGCAAGACTATTGCCTATGTACAAAAGCCCTCTTTAATAATTCGGTTTTGTATAGTTCATGGAAAGCCAGGAGAGCGGGAGCTTTCCTGACCTCCTCAGGCAGACCGTTCCACAAGGTGGGGGCCACAACAGAGAAGGTCACGTGCACGCGCAGTTGCTGATTTCACCCATTTGCAGGTTGGCACCTGCCGAAGCCCCTGCGCCAATGAGCGAAGCTGTCGTGGCAGAGCATAGGAGGAGAGACAGCCTCACCGATAGGAGGGACCGAGGACATGAAGGTCTTTGTATGCGATAGTTAATCCCTTAAATTGAGCCCAGTAACTGATGGGCTGCCAGTGAAGAGCCTGCAGAATGGGAGTAATAAGTAGGGTTGCCTGGTCCCTCTTCACCACCGGCGGGAGGTTTTTGGGGTGGAGCCTGAGGAAGGCGTGGTTTGTGTCTGTGTTTATGTATTCTGTTTACTGGGGTTATTTTTTACGAATATAATCCAATGTATTGTTTTGTATCGATGGCCGGGTATATTGTGTATTCTGTTCTGATTTTGAGGGGAGACCCATGCACAGGTCATTGTAGTAGTCTAGTCTCAATGTTCCTGTGGCCTGGATCCAGGTGGCCAGATCAGCCGTACCAAGGTAAGGGGCCATTTTTCGGGCTATGCTGAGTAGGAAGAAAGCCTTTTTTGCAACTACATTAACTGGATTCTCTGCTCAGCCCTCTCACCACTCTGCCTCACCCTAATAAGAGAGGGAGGCGGATGATTTCTGCAACAAATTCTGTTACATGCTGTAGTATCGTGAATGCAGGACAAAGCAGAAACTCGCCCCCCTAGAGGTTTCTTGTATACATTACAACACACACTTAGCTTATAGGTGAGTACAAGTTGTCATCCCCCCCCCCCGCCCCCTGCCAGCTGTACAGCCATCACCCCAAAGCAGAAGCCTTCGGCATTCGCCTCAGTGTCAAGTTTGCTCAAACTTCTTGTGAAAGAATTAGGGAGGCAGAGCAGCAAATGCCTATTATTAACTTTCTAAATAGTGTGGACACCAGCCAGCTAAATGCTAACAAACAAAAATAATAAAACTAAAAGGTAATAAAGCTAAAAATAAAGGAAAATAGAGGAAAATAAAACATTCCGCCAAGCAGAGCACCACCACAATGCTGTTCTCAGCTCATCTGGAACCGGAAATCTCCTCTGACTGGCTGCTCCAGAAATAATGTGGGGTCCCATATCACCCCAAGGCTCTTAACAGAGTCACCAAGGGCTAGGTGAGCTCCATCAGCACAATGTCCTTCAAGCCCCCCCCCCTCCCAACCAGAGTTGCCCATGTCTTTTCAGGGTTTAGTGTCAATCTCACCTCACCTCTCCTATCGTTTGTCTATCTGAAGAAATACCACACACTCCAGAATTGCCCCTCCAAGTTCATTGTAACTTGGTCTACATTACAGGGCTGTTACGAGGAAGCAATGGACATGTCTCAGGGCTAGTTGGTACACCAGGGGAAAGAAGCTCTAGCATGACTGTCTTTACAGGCACATAAGAAAGACTAGCTCACACCCTGCTAGAGCCCCACCTTGGAATACAGAGACGGAGTGACCAAAGGGTAGAGAGTGTTGCAACGTGGACAAAACAGGTTATGTTGTGGTTCCTGGGAGGGGCCAGGAATTAGGCAAGTGCTTCACCCACCCACTTTCTGTTTCTCCTCAGCTGAGGCCTGGCAGAATGAGAGAAGGCCAAGACCGAGCGCGCTCCATCAATTAGTTATTACCCTCAAGTTTAAAAAAAGACGGAGAGTTTTGTAATACAAAGACAGAAATGATGCTCTCTGAAATAGAAAGTATCCCTTCCCTTTGAACAGGAAGAGAAAGGTGAACCATGGGGGTTGGGGGGAAGGTTGTACATTCCTTGACCAAGAGGAAAGCTGTGCAGCTTTTGAACTCCCTGTGGTCAGAGATGGGCCAGTTTCTCCACCGCCTGCACCACCTGCTATGCAGAGCTCCCCTGCCTCTGCACGCCCAGGTCCCATGGAAGCCTCCAGCTGTCGTGGTTCACAGCCTCTGAGAGACCCCCTTCCCCATAAATCTGTTGGATCTCCTCTTTAAAGCCCTCTCAGCTAGTTCCCATCACCACATCTCCTGCACATGAATTCCACAAAGATAATTCACAGTGGGTAGCCGTGTTAGTCTGTCTGCAGTAGTAGAAAAGGGCAAGAGTCCAGTAGCACCTTACAGACTAACAAAAATATTTTCTGGTAGGGTATGAGCTTTCGTGAGCCATAGCTCAGTTCTTCAGATTCGGTATCTGAAGAAGTGAGCTGTGGCTCACGAAAGCTCATACCCTACTATGAATTCCATGAGTTTATTATGTATTGGGTGGGGAAAGCAGTATGTCGTTCTGCCTTTCTGGCATCCACTGCCCATCAATTCCACTTGGTGACTGAAAATTCCAGTACCAGGAGAGGCAGGAATTTCTCTCTCTCCAGCTTCTCCACACCAGTCAAAATGTGATAGACCACTTTTGAACAAGAGAAGGCGCACAAACAGGGCAACCAACTGCAGCTTGGCCTCAGAGGTGGGGAAATGCATGTGATCATGCCTGGCACATGTAGCAGCTGGCAGGGGCTGGGAGACCTGTGAGAGACCCCAGAGGGCTAGGAGGGCCTTCTGGCTGATGGAATACATGTCAGGGCAGGGTAGGTTGCCAGCCTCCAGGTGGTGGCTGGAGATCTCCCTCTATTACAACTGTTCTCCTGGCGACAGAGATCAGTTCCCCTGGAGAAAATGGCCGCTTTGGCAATTGGACTCTATGGCATTAAAGTCCCTCCCCTCCTCAGGCTCCACCCCCCAAAACCTCCAGGTATTTCACAACCTGGGACTGGCAAACCTGGGGCAGGCTCAGCACCTTGCAGAGGTCCTGGAGCCACAACCCTTTTCAGGTGCAACTTCTCAACTGTGGGCTCTCAACATGCCGGTTGTGGTTTCCGGCCACCCAAACAGGCATGGCAGGCAGCAGGTGGAGAGCATGTAGCCTCCTAGGCCAGGGGCACAGGAGTGGTGTGGGTTGTGCCTGCCCTGCAGGGGTGGAGTAAGACACCAGATCAGGAGAGAGACACCACCCATGAGCTGCACATTGCCCCCTCCGCAAGCCACAGCGGGCCCCTGGTGTGTCCTGTGTGGCTTACCAGACACCCTACCCCTCTAGCCAAGCCCCCTCTGCTTTCCTTTGCCTCTCTCCCTCTCTTACCCTCTTCTGCCCCCCCCAAGCCCTATGCATGGGGGCAGGGGGGACACACACACTCCCATGTGACCATCACCGGCTGCTTTGACCATGAAACTGTTGCTGCCTTCTGACATCGGGGCAGTGTGGGACAGTGGTGGCACTGGCCTAGGGACCAGCAGCAGCCTGTTCTACACCAACTCCCCTCCCCTGCCCATGGCAGCCTCCTGCCTCCCTGTGACACCTGTTATGCAGTCTGCAGCTCCACTGCCTGAGCCAGGCCTCCATGGTCTGGACAGGGCCACCCCCACCACCGAAGGGTGTGCCAACTCTGCCGGATGCCACAGCGTCACTCCCTTGGGTGTAGGCCTGTGCATATCGATAAACCTGAACCGAATATAAAGCCAAATTTAGCCATTTTGGTAAATTTCTAGTTCAGGTTTACCGAATGCACAAACCTGGGGAGAAAGCTGAAGCCGAATAGGCAATTCCGGAAAAAGTCGAATAATTATTAGGCTTTTTCAGGTCCTGGGGGGCATTTTTCGAGGCAGAGCCCCCAAATTCACAGTGTAGCTTGAAGGAACTCTCCTTGCACAATCCCTGAAGTTTGGTGAAGTTTGGGTCAGGGGTTTTGATTTTATGGGGTCCGGAATGGGTCGCCCCCCCTCCATAGAGACCCATTCCGGACCCCATAAAATCAGACCCCCTAACCCAAGGTATGCTGTGAATTTGGGGGGCTCTACCTTGAAATATTCCCCCCAGGAGAATTTTAAAAATACTTACATTTTAGACTTGTAAGTAATGGCCACCGTCTGCTTCCTCCCTCAAGACACTAAGGTGTTTTATGCATGGTTGCTTATGTTGGGTATTAAATAGCGAGCTTTGTTACATGTCAGACAGTTAAGGGGTTAATATTGTAACTGACCAAGTGGTCAGTTTAGGTGGCCATTGCGGCCGTGCCCAAGGGTCACGTATACAACTATTTTGCATGTTTAACTGCTTTCGATTTCTTTGTTAGAAGAGAAAGCAGTTGCACACTTTTGCTTCCACTGCTAACCAGGCAGGATGATGAGAGGCTCTCCTTTCGCTAAGGATGCCTACTCATAAGTAAGCTTAGTGCCTTGTTAAAGGTTTTGGCAAGTATAGGAAACATAGAATGTAGACAGAATTATTTGTTTTGTATCCCAGTGACTTTTTCCCTACCCTGAGTTAGAGTAAAGATTGTTTAACACAAAGACAAATGCTTTGTGTCTTTTGTGCGTGTGTGTGATCTCAATTCTCTATAGTTCAAGAGGAACGATCCAATCCCTCTGAATTGGTAGCAGAAAGTTAAGTATCGGGGATCCCTTTACAGGAATTGGGCCCCGATCCCCTAATAGCTTAACCCTCCTTTATTCCCTGTTTCAGCCAGGATCAAATTTTTGGGAATGCACATTACCTCATTCCTTGGAAGCTCAACGCTGCTTCAACACAAAACGAACCCGGCTTTTCCCATTCCTCTTCTGGACTGAGTCAAACCGTTCTTCCTGGCTCATTCCAGAGCCACAGAGCGAGCATACACCTTTCTTGGGTTGAGCCTCGCCCCACCCTTTTCCAAACCCTTCTTCAAGGCAGCCAAACAGGGGAAGCACAGAAGATTCTCTCACAGCCAATCACGAAACAGTGTGTAAAGAGGCAGGGATTCAAGTGCTTCCTGCTTCCTGCTACCTCGGAGCTCTTTCTGAGCAAACGAAAGGCTTTTAAAAAATGAGGCTTGGATCCCCCCCCCTTCTTTCAGATTGCTCCTTTTTTATTTTTTTGTTCTTAAAAAGCTTTTATGCAGCAGTTGGGTCTGGGGGGGAAGGAAGTCTTCTCTCTGGATGACTTGCAAAGTCAGCCAATTACAGAGCAGCATTTTAAGGGGTGGGACATGATTTGAACTTGGGAGACTGCTTTTCTGTATTCATGCCTCCATTAGCACACAGTTTCGTCCCTGATCAATCCAGCCAATGCAAACAGTTTTCCCCAACCCTGGTTACTTTGATCCTGGCTGAAACGGAATAAAGGAGGTTAAAGCGACCATGCATAAATGACCTAATTTTCCCATGGTTAATTGCAGGGTTACAATCAATCATGGGAAATTGAGTTTTCCCACTACTCTTAAAAAAGGAAGGAAGCAGCCATAACAAATGTGCCAGGAAAACCCAAAAATAAGCCGAATGCCCATATTTACTGGTATGGGTATTTGGCTTATTTCAGGTTTCCCGAAAAAAATCGGGCCCAATAAACCCAAACCCGAAATTTACTGAATTTTTTTTTTTTGCACAACCCTACTTGGGTGCCATTGGAGGACCCCAAAGGCTACCTGGCGGTATGGACATCACTGTACACGGGGTCGAGGACTCTCCCTGGCCACCCAATTGGAAGCCGGTGGAGGAAAAGCTGCTATATCAGCGCATGGTGGACACAGGCAACCTCGAAGGGCAGCAGGGCAAACTCGTGGAGAGAGAGCTTTTGGCACACAGCAGCAGACAGGCTTTCTTTGCTGGGTCATGAAGACTGTTTGGAAGGCATCAAGTGGTAGAATGATCCACTGGGCCATGCCAAGAAGCAGGTCTGATGGCCCGTGGCATGCCCTGCGAGCAGGCATCGGTGGAGGTGCACGGGGCTCCAGGGGTTGAGGGGGGGGTTGTGTACTTGCCTGCCTGCCTGCTTTTGTGGGACTGCCCCATGGCTTGCCTCCCAGGATGGGCTCGATGCTATGGACAGCCTGAGTCTCTCCTTGCCCCCTCGCCTCTGCTGCGGGAGACTCATGGGGCCAGGGACTCCAGCACGGTCTCTGTGTTCCAGGCCCCACTGGCACTGGATCACAGCCTTCCACAGCACCCGCGGAAGGCCCTTTGGGTTCCATCCACCAACTCTGCAGTTCCACTGGCGTTTCTCCTCTGGTGCCACCCTCAGCCTTAGGATGGGGCTGGAAGTAAGGTGAGGTAAAGAAGGAAATGTGTGTGCCTGCCTTTCTCCTCATCACACAAGGGGCACTGCAAGACTCGCCATTTTGTTTTTAGACGTTTCTCTAACGATCCTTAGCCTGGGGTTTGCCTTTTCACCACTGCTGAATTGATGTTTTCCTTGAGTCTCCACCCCAACGTCCCTCTCCTAGGCAGTCATTATCATCGGACCAATTCGGCTGCTTACAACAGCTTTCTAGTCAATCACTGCCAGTTCAGTTCCCAATAATGTATGTGTGCAGTTAACAATTTGTGCCCCAAACTGACAGGCACGGAACCTCCTTGGCTCTTTTGCTGCCCGTTCACCCAGCCTGGAGAGATCTCTACAGAGCTATTCACAGTCCACCTGGGAATCATTTGGTGTAGTCCACATCACCGCCTACCTCACCACTGTGGCCCGGACTCCAGAAGTTTTATGAACAAATTAAACAGCAGCACCCAACAGAGGCACGTTTACGTCCTTTCATTGTGAATGCTTATTCCTGCCTGGTCTCCTGTTCTTTTAAAAACTACTTACAGCTTCAATAGCAAGTAGGTGTTCTTTGTTATGGCTTCCTTGTTGCACACATAGCTGTGGTGCAGATTTACCTGTTTCCCGATACCCCCAGAGCTCTATGTTGACATGGCTGACTCGGAGTGTCCAGTTGTTCCACGTCATCGTCAGGCTTCCCCCGGTCCCAGGAGTGCCGTAGTACTGCCAGTGAGTTTCATTCACCAAGGTGCTTTTTTCTGAAGCTGCAACTTTGCTGTGGTGATCTGCATTATCAAACAGAGCTGCCACCGTCATCTCCTACTCATGGGTTGATACTCAGAATGGCGTACAAAGGAGCAGTTTTGGCAGAGGGGAATGTCGGGAGCCCAGACCTCTTCAACAGCCAAGCTCCCAACACCTCACTCTCATGAGCAGTTGGGGGGGGGAGAGAAGGGGAGCTTCCTTGTGTGCTTAGATGGGACTGCCTTCCCCATCCCCAACCCATGGAAGGAAACCCACAGGTCATACTAGCATGGTAGTCTGGTGTGCCCCAAATTATTGTCATTCATTTTTTTCCTTCTTTCACTGTCTTCA
The DNA here is from genome assembly GCF_029931775.1 of Euleptes europaea. Lineage (NCBI taxonomy): Eukaryota > Metazoa > Chordata > Lepidosauria > Squamata > Sphaerodactylidae > Euleptes > Euleptes europaea. The sequence goes on from NC_079322.1 coordinate 80,120,236, forward strand.
GGATAATTCTTATTTCACCCTTTGAGGAAGGAAATGAAGCAGCCAAGAGAATAGGATGGGTACTTCGAAACATAGAGCTGGAAGGGACCCCAAGGGTCATCTAGTCCAACCCCCTGCACGATGCAGGAAATTTACAGCTACCCCCCACTGCCCCCTGCAGTGGGGCAAAAAACGTCCAGGATCCCTGGCTAATCTGGCCCGGAGGAAAATTCCTTCCTGACCCCAAAGTGGAAATTGACATAACTCGGCATGATGTGTCCTGGTTCTGCAGAAGAATGTGCATTTAAAAACGAATGGAAAAGAAGTCACCTGAGAACCACATGCTTGAGCGAGGAAACATTTGCCCACCGTCGCTGGAAATCTCCAGGCTCACCATACCAGTCTGATAGAGCAAAGGGGAGATGCAGTGAGCACGTCCATCTTCAGCAACGTAGCCTCTGGTGACAATTTCCTGTGCAAACCTGCCAATGTCAAACACAAAACCCACTGAGGCCAATTGAAATAAGGCAACTGCTTTCACCTGACCAACACCAGGAGGCCTTGGGTTCAAATCCTGCTGTCTCAGCCACTAACTCCCTTGCTAGCCTTCTACACACACACACACACACACACACACACACACACACACACATAAAGAGAATGTAGAAAATATGTTGTGGCAAAGTTTTCCACATGTACTAGAGTTGTCAATTCTAAGCTGAGAAATTCCTGAAGATTTGGGGGTGAAGTTTGAGGACAATGAGGTTTAGGGAAGGGAGGGACCTCAAAGAGGCATCCTAACATGTATTACATGGAACTAAGTGAGTTTTCTCAACTCACCTGCATTTCACATCAGCAGAGATGTCAAAGGTAACATTTAAAATAGTAAAATCTTTTCCACCCAGCAGAGTTCCTGAATAAGGAGAGATACTCAGGCAGAATTCCCAGTAATCAGGGCAGCAAATTCCCAGGGACTCACAGGTTGCTTGACATGAACATTTGGTTAGAGATTTTCCACACTGATTCGAACAAGAGTATTGGGCTCCTGTTTAAAGAATTGAAATTATTAGTAAAAATATTTATAGCCTACATTTTAATGTCAAACCATATACAGTATGATTTCCAACATATCTTAAAACTAAAAACAATATTGAGAAATCAAAACTAAAGGGTGAGTGAGATAAACTCACACCCAAGGCATATCTCTTAATGAAATTAATGATAATAGTATCCAAGTTTTAAAGAACAGGCCAGAAGGGGACAATAGAAACATTCAGGAGGGCTTAAAATAGACCAACAAAATCCCATAGAAGGACAATTAAAAGCTTTAAGTGGGACAGAAATCAGACAAGAAGGTAAACGATGTATAACAACACAAAGGCCCAGGGTAAAAAAAAGTAAGTCTTTGCCTAGTGTTTAAACATTTATCAATTTGGTGCTAGGTGAATTTCTGTTGGGAGGCCCTCCCACCTCACCTTTGTTGACATAAGAACATAAGAAAAGCCATGCTGGATCAGACCCAGGCCTATCAAGTCCAGCAGTCTGTTCACACAGTGGCCAACCAGGAGCCTCTAGGAAGCCCACAAGCAAGATGGCTGCAGCAGCAGCATCCTGCCTGTGTTCCACAGCACCTAAGATAATAGGCATGCTCCTCTGCCCCTGGAGAGAATAGGTATGCATCATGACTAGTATTCATTTTGACTAGTAGCCATGGATAGACCTCTCCTCAATGAACATGTCCACTCCCCTCTTAAAGCGCTCCAAGTTGGCAACCATCACCACATACTGGGGTAGGGAGTTCCACAATTTAACTATGCATTGTGTTAAGAAGTACATCTTTTATCTGTTGTGAATGTCTCACCCTCCAGCTTCAGCAGATGACCCCGCGTTCTAGTATTATGAGAGAGGGAGAAAAGCTTCTCCCTGTCTACTCTCTCCATACCATGCATAATTTTAAAGACCTCTATCATGTCTCCCCTTAACCGCTTTCTTTCCAAGCTAAGCATTTTAACTGCTCCCCATAAGGCAGTTGCTCTAGTCCCCTGATAATTTTGATTGCTCTTTTCTGCACCTTCTCAAGCTCTGCAATATCCTTTTTTAGGTGTAGTGACCAGAACTGTACGCAGTATTCCAAGTGAGGTCTCACCATAGATTTGTAGAAGGGCAGTATGATAGCAGCCATTTTATTCACTATTCCTCGTCTAATTGTGGCCAGCGTGGAATTTTTCACAGCTGCCACACACTGGGTTCACGTCTTCATCAAGTGATCCACTACCACCCCAAGATCCTTTTCTTCGTCTGTCACTGCTAGCACAGATCCCATCAGTGTATGTGTGAAGTTTTGATTTTTTTGCCCCAGTATGCATCAGTTTACACTTGCTCACATTGAATCTCATTTGCCATTATCATTCCCGTTCTTCCAGTTTGAAGAGATCCTTTTGGAGCTCTACACAGTCCGATTTTGTTTTAACCACCCTGAATCATTTGGTGTCATCTGCAAACTTGGCCATCTCGCTGTTCACCCCCAACTCCAGGTCACTGATGAATAGGTTGAAAAGCACCCGTCCCAACCCAGATCCCTGAGGGACCCCACTGCTAACATCCCTCCATTGGGAGAACTGGCCATTGATTCCTACTCTCTGCTTCCTATTTTTCAGCCAGTTCTCAATCCATAACTTGTTCTCTTATCCCATGACTATGAAGTTTGCTTAGCAGTCTTTGGTGGGGGACTTTGTCAAAAAGCCTTTTCGAAATCCAAATTCACAATGTCCACAGGCTCATTCCTGTCCAGATGCTTATTCACACTTTCAAAAATCTCTAAAAGGTTATTGAGACAGGACCTACCGTTACAGAAGCCATGTTGGGTTTTGCTCAGCAGGGCTTGCCCTTCTATATTATCTTTAATAACGCTTTCCATTAATTTACCCGGAACAGATGTTAAGCTAACTAGCCTATAATTTCCTGGGTCCCCCCTGGAACCTTCTTTAAAATGGGAGTTACATTGGCCATTCTCCAGTCCTTCGGTACAGAGGCTGATCTAAGGGACATGTTACATATCCTTGTTAGGAGTTCAGCAATTTCCCATTTGAGTTCTTGAAGAACTCTAGGATGAATACCGTCTGGTCCCTGTGACTTGTTAGTTTGCAGTTTGTCTAGACGTTCTAGGACTTCCTGCCTTGTTACCACCACTATTTGCCCCAGTTCCTCATTCTTCCCTCCCCAAAACCTCTGTTCAGGAGAAGGTAGCTGCCCTATATCTTCAACAGTGAAGACAGATGAGAAGAATTCATGTAGTTTCTCAGCAATTGCTTTATCCTCCCTTAGTGTTCCTTTACTCCCATTGTCATCCAATGGTCCAACTGCTTCCCTAGCTGGTTTCCTACTGCTAATGTGCTTAAAGAATTTCTGTAGTTGGTTTTGATGTGTTTAGAAATATGTCCCTCAAAATATTTTTTGCATCTCTAATTGTTTGCTTGCATTTTCTTTGTGCAAGTTTGTGTTTGCTTTTGTTTGCCTCATTTGGGCAATCCTTCCAGTTTCTGAAGGAAGACTTTTCTCTCTCTCATAGCTTCCTTCACCTTAACCGTTAGCCATGGTGGTGACCTTTTGGACTTATGCCACCTTTCCTGACCTGCAGTATGACAAAGGCACACGGGGCAATGCCTCTGTAGAAGAGCACAACTGGCAGCTGGACACATATAAAACCTGACAGGCCACAGCCACTATGCTGCAGAGTAAGCAAATTGTGTGTGTGGGGGGAAAGCCCCCTTCTTCCTCAGGGTGGTATATTTGCTTGAATTGATTCCCAGTTGGATGTTTGCAGGTGTTTTCTGTTGCCTTTGATATGATGGTATGTTGAAATATATTTCCATCCTAACTGGACCAGTTTCCTCCACCTCTGCCTATGTCTCGGGCTGTTCCACCCTCATACTTGCTTTTCCAGGAAAGCATTCTGTAACTCTTATCCCCTATTTTGAATAAGAACCACCCTGTCTTTGAAGTGAAGGATACACTTCCTTGCTTCTATCTTGCACGCTTCTGGACGTGGTTTTACTCCTTCATGCCCAGGTGAAGGCTGAGGGCAGGTGTTGTCTGCCATTTTTGATGAATATACCAGCTGCCAGAAGACAGAGTCCTGTCTACTGTCTTTCAAACAATCCTGGTTTGCAAGATCAGCATTGGGAAAGCAGTTTACTCCAAAGACAGAAACTTCAGTGGGTACAGGGGAGTATCACCTAGCATAGATGTATTACACCAATTGGAAAATAACACTGGTTACCAGAAGGTTTGGGGAAGAGGAAATGAGGCAAAATAGGGGAAGGGATGCACCCTCTCTGCAAGTTACTTGTGGGTCCCCACTTGTCCAATCTATACTTAAAAAGCAAAACAACAAAGAATCTACCACCTCACAAGGGAGAGTGTTCCAGTGTCAAAAACATCTTGACTGTGAAATCCTTAGGTCCTAATGAAGGGTTCACAATCCAAATGGTTCACTCAGAGGTAGTAAAAATTGTAAGACAACTTTATTGTGTCATGGCCAAAGAATCCTTCCTAACTACAAAATTGCAAAGCATTCTTCTCAGCCCCATCCCTCTGGATACATGTACTTTTACCCCTTTTACATCACTGTTACATTGGCTCCTTTCCCACCACTAACAGGCCATAGCAACGCAATGCATCCAGTCATCTACTGGAACCCACTTTTATAGATAATGGCCTACTAAGCTTGTCTAAAACTGTTTTTTCCATAGATTTATGGCCTTGACTACTGATAAACTGGTGGGCATAGCCAGCTGGAACAGCTTCTAATGTTTCTTGTTATTCTATTAACTCCATGGGTACAAAAGTTCATCCTTTTAGCTTTGCAAGCTAAAAATGGCATCAGTCATGCTAACAGGCAAATTTTCCCTTCAGTTGCTTCTCAGCTCCAGGGGCTCTTGGAAGAGAAGATGTTCCGGACCCATTTCAATCTGGCTTCAGGCTGGGTTTTGGGACAGAGACTGCTCTGGTTGCCTTGGTTGATGACCTCTGTCGATAACTAGACAGGGTACTGCTGCCCTGCTAGTTCTGCTGGTTCTCTCAGTGGCCTTCGATACTATCAGCCATACTATCCTACTGAGCTGCCTGTCAGCATGGTGACGGGGGGGGGGGGCACTGTGCACAGTGGTTCGAGTCCTGTCGGAAGGGCAGTCTTAGAGGGAAGAGCTGAGGGATTCCTGCTGTGCCCCATGGCTGTTGACCTATGGCTGCCACAGGGTTTGATCTTATCCCCCTTGTGAAGTCACTGAAAGAGGATGGGGTTATACTCCCCTTGAAAAACCAGGTTCACTGCTTGGGAGTGCGACTCAATGCTGCAGTCATTTTAGAAAACCAGCTGGCTTCTGTGGTTTGGAGTGTTTTTGCCCACCTTCGGCAGGTGCATCAACTGTGTCTGTTCCTGAAGCTGTTTGGTTTAGCCACAGTGATGCACGGTTTAGTTGCCACCAAACTGGACCATAGCAATGCCCTCTACTTGGGGCTACTCTTGAAGCGTGTTTGGAAGCTGCAGCTAGTGCCGAATGCTGTGGCTAGACTGCTGGTTGGGGCTAGCTGTCAGGAGCATGTTATCCCAACGTTACAGCAATCACACCAGCTACTGATCCACTCCTGAGCCCAATTCAAGGTGTTGGTTTGGACCTTTAAAATCCTACATGACTTGGGACTGAGTTATCTGAAGGACCATCTTCTCCCCTATGTTCCTTCCTGGGAATTATGATCACAATGAGAGGCTCTCCGAACTGTCTCATCAGTCAAAAAAGCTTGACTGATCAGATTGGTCTGTCGTGACTTTTTCCTAACAAATCTATGCTGAGATTTAACAATTACACTGTGGTTCTCCAAATGTTCACAGACCCCTAATAATCTGTTCTAAAATCTTTCCTGGAATGGATGTCAAACTAACCAGCAGATACTTTCCTGGGTCACCTCCCCCCTTTTTAAAAAACAACAGGACCATTAGAGCCGGCGTGGTATAGTGGTTAAAGTGTTGGACTAGGATCTGAGAAACCCAGGTTCGAATCCCCACTCGTGCCATGGAAGCTTATTGGGTGACCTTGGGCCAGTCACACCCTGTCAGCCTCGATCCTGGCAAGTATTTGGATGGGAGTCCTGCAAGGAATACCAGGGTCATGACTTGGAGGCAGGCAAGGGCAAACCACCTCCGAAGGTCTCTTGCCTTGAAAACCCCACCAGGGGTCGTCATAAATCAGGTGTGACTTGACAGCAAAAACAAAAGAAATTAGCCTTTTCCCCAGTCCTCTGGTACCTCCTCTGTTCTTCAAGACATTTGAAAAATTAAAGAGAGGGGTTCTAAGATGACATCCCCCAACTCCTTCAATATCCTTGGATGCAATTCATCAGGCCCCAAGGACTTGTAGGGATTTAAAGCAATCAGGTGTTCCCAACCATAGCCCTACTTATTCTAAATCAAAATTCCTATTGATTTCCTTCACCCTCCCCATTGTAAACTAGTTCCTCTACAGGGGGAAAAAATGAAACAAAATAAGAATTTAAAAGCTCATCCTTTCTGAATTCCCAGTTCTTCTGGGACCTCTTAGCAGATGACTCCTTTAAGCTTACATTTCCGTGTTTATTTTAATTGTATGTTTAAAAGGCCTGCCTGTTCCATGGCATGCTCCATTTACATAGCATGAGGAAACTGATGTCGTGCTGGCACAAGCCTCTGCCGCACCCTGAGAGAACTTGGGCTGGCTTGGCTGTGCCTCTCCTCAAACTGTCAGGAGGAAACCTCTGTTTTCTTTAGCACCCTGCCCCAAGCTCCTCTCAGCTGGGTTTTTAACCTCCATGGAAAGAGAGCAGTGCCTCCCCTGAACCCACGCATTCCAGGAAAACAATATCCTACGTGCTGAGCAGACCCTCCCCTGCCCCCTTTATCAGCAACACTCTTGCCCAATTACAGACTCAAAAATAATTCAGAAAGAACATTTCCATGGGGTAGGAATAAACTCTGTACGATGCAAAAGGGAAATCTTGCTACCATGTCAAGGCTAAAGTGGATTTGTTAGGCTAGAATAGTCTAACAAATCCTAATGGAATAACCTACAAGAAGCCAGTTTCTTTTTTTACAGCCTGCAGCATCTGCCTAATGATGGACCAAAAGATGAAGTTTTGTTTGACCCTGATCTCCTGCTAGAGAAACAGGTGACAATGACAGTGGAAAATGCTTTTTCCAGGCTCCCAATCTGGCCACACTGACCCATGCTTCAGTTAGCTTGCAGCTGAGTTACTATAATATGCTCTACACAGAGTTGCCCTTGAAGACTATTTTGAAACTTCAGCTGGTGCACAATGCAGCGGTCTGCTTGTAATCAGAATCCCGCCATCGAGGCCATGGGTTGAATCCCATCTAAAACATCAATGCATACAAAGACATCCATGTACCCAGGTGTGACTGGCCAACCTCTGCCTGCAGCCTGGAATGTGGCCCCCAAGTTGCTCCTGGGGTGATGGGGGGACCTGCAGGAAGAGTTGCTGTGGGAGGAATAAATAATTGAAAATAACCCCCTCCTTGCATGCACAGATTTTTTCATAGGAGCCAACCTCATGCCTCTCTGATTGAGATCCCTTTACCAGCTGCCGGGTTCAATTCAAGATGCTGGTGCTTACCTGTAAAGCTCCTCTTTGCCTGCCTGGGGTCCACATATTTAAAAGGTTTTAAAGGATATAATGTTTGCTGTACTTGTTCTCTGGTTGTTACCTGCCTTGTCCTGATTGGTCAAAGGGGTGCCAAAACAGAAGAGTCGCAAATGTGCTTGAACCAGCCATCCTTTGCTCTCTTTGAGTGCCATGAAGAGGAGCTGCATAGCTTCAGGATCTACCTACATATTCAAAAAACTTTTTTTTTGCATTTTATCCATCAGAATTGTCCAATGGATTCCTCCTTTATAGGTCAGCCACAAGACACTTCCCTTCAAGGAATGCTATCTAAAATTAAACCCACCTGTTTTCAGTAGGAAGATGCTGCAGAAAACGACAGCATTGATGTGAGCAGGCTTCATATTTTGTTCAGGAAGATTGTGGATTTGTATGCGTCCCTCACGTTGTTTTCCTGAAAAAAAGAATCCTTGCAGAAATGCTTCTTGAAGAAGAGCTCCTTGGACTGCTAGTGCAAAGGTCCTTTTGAAAATGCTGACAAGGGAACAATTTCAGATCAAATTCCTTCGCAATCCCAGGCACGCCTCTTCCTTACCCAAATGACAGCTGATCTGTCCCGTAAAGAGATGATGCAATTGCATTTCACACTTTGGCTGCCCCTGACAGTGGCAGAGAGGGCCCTGTTTTGCTTCCTGAAAGAGGACTTTGCCTTAGGGGCTGGAATCCTTACTCCTTCTGGTAGACACTGGAGATCTATTGCCACATTTTATTTTACATGAACCACAACAAACTACAAAAGTTTACATTAGTTTACCAGTATAATTTGCCAGTGTAATTACAATTAAATGGCAAATAAAATTACATTACATGTAAAAAAAACAAGCTTACTTTTGCAAACAGAGACAAACGTTTAACATTGAACTATTACAGATGTTATTTTTCTCTCAACCAGACTATCTTTGCTGTGCTAATACCACCAAAGCTATTGTCCTCAGATTCCATTGCTGCATTCTTTATTTTAAAAAAAATCAGTATCATTGTTACAGTCAAATGCAAATGACTGGAATCTAGTTGGGTCCTATTTACTAAAAGTCGGATATTTAAAAATGTATTTAAAAGGCCATGATAATGTTAGTGCAGCATAATAGTGATCACAAGATTTCACAGTCAAATTTGTTAAGCTCTATCAATACTTAAAAAACTTCACATTCAATAGCCAGTTTGTGTATTTTTGTGCGCATGAATCTATAAACAACTAATACTACAAAAATCCAGCAAAGCAGCCAGAGAGAATGTTGGGAGGGGACAGAATCTCAATGGTCAGCTAAAGAACAAGGCAAAAAGCACTCTTTGATCTGCATCTTCCACCTGCTGTCAACTCCGCATGAGGAAATGAGCAAAAATGGCATCTACAGTCCAGCAGGGTCCCTGTGAAGGTTGGGAGGTCATGGTGGATTAAAGGAAAGAATCTTTATTATTGATATCATGCTTTTTAGGCATTCAAATTAGGGCTGTTGGAAAAAAAAATTCGGTAAAATTCAGATTTGGCAAAATTCAGCCCGTTTTTATTCAGGAAACGCCGAAGTCTGAACTCTCCCGATTCGGATCCATGCAATTCTGCATGAAGGTTGGAGTTCGCGAATAAATTCGGGGTTTAAAGCCATTAAAAACTCATTTGTGCCTTTCCACAGCTCTGGGAGGGCATTTTTGGAGGTAGAGGCCCCAAACCTTCAGCGTAGCTTGAGGGGACCGTTCTTGCAAGAACCCCCAAGTTTGGTGACGATTGGGGCAGGGGGGCCCGAGGTATGGGGCCCGGAAGGGGTCCCCCATCTGCCCGTCGCAATAAAGCCAAAAAATTCGCAGCTTTCCGCGGCTCCGGGGGGGGTCATCTTTGGAGGTAGAGGCCCCAAACTTTCAGCGTAGCTTGAGGGGTCCCTTCTTGCAAGAACCCCCAGGTTTGGTGACGATTGGGGCAGGGCCCCCCGAGGTATGGGGCTCAGAAGGGGTCCCCCCATGATCAGCCCAAGGTTAGGGTTAGGGTTAGGGTTAGGAAAATATAATTTTTTTAGGAAGATATAATTTTTATTTATGGATTAACCTTTCTACATAATAACTCAATTATGAACAGCAAAGTGTTACAAAAGTTTGAACCAACATCAACATTAACATTGAACATTAAATCTATAATGCTGATTATATAATACATTATACATCATACAGAACACATTTTACATAATACATAATACGTACTATCTAAAACCGTAATAACGTTGATAACAGTAATTGGAACGATTTAAGCGACTAGCTATAACAACAGTGATAACAGTAATAACAGTGATAACTTTGGTTACAGTAATAACTTTGGTTTCAAATTGAAGGTTTATTTATAGTTTTGCTTGTTTTTTACTCATTGATTCCTGTTCTTTTATTACAGTGCTCTACTAAAGAAAACGGAAAGACAGATAGTAAGCGACAATTCCCAATGGTTCCCAATATTTCACAGAAAAATATGATTATCTTTTTCCACTCTCTGAATGTGTGAGGTAGAATTTCTATTCTCCATGGAGTCTGAGTCCCCTGGTAATAGAATGAAATAAAATAAAATGTGTCAATAAATATGTATAAGTGATGGAACTCATGGAATAGGAGGGTTCACCTCCTGGAACCATCCCCATCTATTTCTCCACTGTATCCGTTTTGTATTGTTCTCTTCCCACACCTTTACTCGAAATATATAGTTGAGAAAGTAATTAAGGGTGCCTATTTCTAAAAACTGTGAATAAGAAAATCAAATTTATCAGCCTAATTATTGACCAGGGGGCTTTGTGCGTGATGTTCTTGTGGAAAGGGTAACAAAGGATCTCCCGTTCACGTGGCCATGGCTGTAAAGGCTGGCCGTAACCCCCTTCTGGTTCTAGCCCTGAAACTATGGTTTCCCACTCTTGCGCACCCCAAAATGGCCACTTTAGGGCCCTCGTCACAGCTGCCCTCTCTTTTTTTACCGCCCCACATTCTTTAACTACATGCTGAATAGTCTCCAGTGTAGGAGTCGATATGGAAGAACAAAGGGGTCTTTTACACTGTAGTTGCTCTTCCATAACCCCCATCCTCATTGCTTCCGTATATAAAACCTGGTGGTATGCTCTCCATTGCAAATCCCGAAGGAAAAAAGGCACGGTATTATCTGTAAAGGTGGGGATTGGGAAGGTTTGGTCTCTCAAATACAGGGACAGAGTAAGCTTCTCTTTCCTCCCTTCGTCGTAGGGTATGAGATGCGTTTGGTGAAAAAGTCGCCAGTATAAAACCCCCACCGATCCTTTACCATTTTCGAGCTCTGTTTTGATGATCCTCGCCGGGATGGCTATGGCCGCTTCCGTTAAAAAATCTGGGAGATCCCGTTTCAGGGGTGCTGACAATCTGTGGAAGGATGATTCCTCGTACCACCACTTTCCCCCCCATTTGGTTGATTTCCAGGAGTTGCCGAAGGAGATCCAGGCATACGACTCTTCTGTTACCCTTAAATCCGAGTCTGCTATAAAGTGTCAAGTGCCACAGTTACAATAAAGGAAAAGGACAAGGAACCATAACCCTACATCTATGAGTCCCAACCCTCCTTCCCTTCGTTTCCGTTGGGTGACGAGTCTGGACAAGGGAAACGTAACTGTTCCAAAAAGCCATTGAAACACCTCCCGAGTAAAGCTTTGGACGACAGCCTCTGGGGGTGGGTAAACTCCTGCTAAGTAGTTTCCCGCTGGGATGCAGTATGTCATAAAATATTGGACCTTCTGACTTGTGGAGAGGTTCCAGTATTTCCATCTTCGTAGGCAGTCGGTCACTCGCTTTTCCCACTTAACCCAGTTCACTCTCCATCCAGTCTCCTTTAAGGAAAAAAGGATTCCCAGAATTTTGATCATCTCCAAAGGGGTATCCTCCATTGGAATGTCCCTTACGTTCCTCTCGCCTACCGAAGTGCACATTGGTTGAACCTTAATGACTGTAGACGCCCCATCTAAAATGTAGATTTCGCTTTTCTCTTCATTAATTATAGCTCCTGAGATTTTCTCATAGTTCTCGAGATGTCGTCAGACCCTACCTAAGTCATTTCTATCTTTCATCCACAGGTAAACATTGTCAGCGTGGGCTACAGTGGACAGTTTTACATTATCACTGTATAAAGAAGTGAGCCCACTGACCAAAAAGCTCCTCTTGTAGCCTTGAGGAAAGGTTCCAATGCGGCTATGTATAACAGAGGACTAAGGGGGCATCCCTCCCGGACACCTCTGACAACGGGGATGGAAGGACCCATCACTCCCCTAATATACGGGGACACCCGCGCTCCCGGATAAAAAACCCGGAGAAAGCACAGGAAAGGATCCAGGACGCCCTGTTGTTATAATGTTCCCCAAAGATAATCATGGTCCACTCTGTCGAAAGCTTTACTCTGGTCTAACTGCAATAACCATTGTTGTTTCCTTTCTTGCCCAATTGGTTCTTGTAGGTTATCCGGGCTGTGTAACCGTGGTCTTGGTATTTTCTTTCCTGACGTTTCGCCAGCAGCTGTGGCAGGCATCTTCAGAGTAGTAACACTGAAGGACAGTGTCTCTCAGTGTCAAGGGTGTAGGAAGAGTAATATATAGTCAGAAAGGGGTTGGGTTTGAGCTGAGTATTGTCCTGCAAAAGTAATGTGCTAATCATTGTCCTGTAAGTATCAAGATAATGTGCTAATGAGGGTATGGTATGTTAATATGGAACCATTGTATCCTGAAGTGATCTGACCCAATGTTTACAAAACTTGGGGGGTCTCTTAAGAAGGCTCATCTGAAGCTCCGCTGAAAGTTTGGGGTCTCTACCCCAAAAAATGTTCCCCCTGCAGCCACGGAAAGGAGCGAATGTGCACAAGCACCCCCCATAAGGATTTCTCTCACTCTCTCCCCGGCCCGGCTGCGCAGCAGCTGATTCCTCCAGTACTCAATCCTGACTGATTGGCCAGAAGAAGACCCAGCTTGGCCACCGATTGGCCGGGGGAGGAGAATGCTGCTTACTGATGGTTATGCTGCTTACTGACGCCCCGAATTTTCTGAATTTATTCGGGAACTCCCGAACTTGCTGAATTCGGCTCCCCCGGTTTCCCGCCATTTTTGAGTTTGGTTCGTCCCGAACTAAAAACCACCGAATCAGGGGAAATTCGGCTGTTTTTCAGTTCGGGCCGAACCGAATCGACAGCCCTACCGAAACCTCCCCCAAAACCTTTGGTAGGCACTCTCTGAGGTCAAACAGATATCGGTTTCTCGAAAACCTGGTGGCATAATGACCGCTAGGATATCAGTTCTCGGGATTTTTAAAAGGCCTAAAAAGATGACCTCTACCATGTGGTCCTCTGTTAGTTTCTCTAAGTCTAGGACTTTGTATCTGAACCTAATCACAAAACGCTGACGTGGGTCAAAATCATCAGCATTGGCATCCATTCTCTCATCAAAGAACTTTTCTAAAAAAAAATCATTTTCCATTCGCTCCCTATCTTAGTCAAACGTTCTATGGGGCAGCTCCCCAGGGGCCCTCTCCTTCTTTGTTCCTCAAGTCCCCCAGAATTCCTGGTGGTCCCTTTCAGAGTTTGTGCGTATGATCTTGGTTGTGTCAATATTGGGAGGGTAGGTGTTTGGGGGTTAGTTGTCAAAGAGGGTGTCAAAGGGGATGCGAGTGTGGATGTTTGGCTAAATGAGGTTTCAGTTATTGGTATGGCAGTAGTCTCAGTTGTAATAGTAGCCCCAGGTAGGATGACGAGAAGGGATGTAGTTAAAGGTGTAGGTAAGTTTAACGTAGATCTCGGGTAGGTGCAGTTGTTACAATGGGTACAGACATTCCAGAAATAATAGATGTAATAGATGTAGTAGATGTAGTAGTCTGGCCAGAGTTAATAATCTGACCAGATGTAAGAGGGGAAGAGGCACTGTAAATTAGTAACCGGGTTTGGATTTATTTGTGACTCTACATGAGTTGTTAGTGCAGGAGGCCTCTCATGAAGGAGAGAAGGGTGCTTCCTTTCCCCTTCCCCTTCTTTGTGTGGATTTAGCTTTCCTCTAATTCCCCTGGAAAAGTATCCCTATCTATAGTTGAGGATGAAGAGGATAACATTTCTTCCTCTTTTCTTCTATCATCTTTGTGTATAGGGAGGGGTAGGGACTTCGTAAGTTCATCTGATGTGATTGCACACAGACCTGCAGGTACATGTGGGGTCTTTGGGGGCTGGCCAGGGTGAATTAAATCCACCTCCAATGTGTCTACTATGATCGGTGTAAGCTCCTTAACCAATAACTCCGACTCGTTGGTCCCTAAATCCACATTTGTATGGGCGGGATCATTTACAGAACTATTGACAGAGACATTTACAATTGGTTGTGCTTCTTCACACGAGATCCTAGGGAGACTCGGAAGAGTTGCAGGTGTTGCATGTGTTGCAGATGTTACATGTGTTATGATCACTTTACTTACAGAGTCCTTCTTCAGTCCGGATTGGGAATGACTCTAGTCGATTACGGAAAAGTTCTCTTGGGCAGGTTGTTTTCCCAAATATGGAATAACTTGAGAATAACCCGTCATCTCTAGTTGGAAACAGTTTGGTAATGAGGAACGCCGCCCTCTATTCACCTCACCTTGGGAGAAAAAATTTCCTGGAGGGGAAGAACAAGACACTCCTGCCAGCATAATGTTGCTTTGCAAAACACATGGTATGTGAACACTCTCCCTTTCAAGGTTTAATTCAGCCTCCTCCCCTCTACATTTCTCTATCCCCCCTGTTTCAGAGCTATTATCTAGTTCATTCCCAGACCCCGCTTCAGAGCTAGGAAGGGACTCCATCCCAGACACATTCCCACTCTCCTGTTTGCTAGAGCATTTATCCTCCCCATTCCCCTGTCCGCCCTCCTTTTCCTTTCCCGAGAAGAGTTTTTCTTCTGAAACTAACAGCTCTAGCCCTCAGACATAGGGCTGTGTTTGACCTTTTCCCATTCTTCCATCTGTACAGTCTCCCTTGCTCCCAAGGTGGGTTTCAATGCTGCTGTGTTAAACTCACCCAAAGAAGAAGCAGACAGGGCTGATGAAGGCCTGTGGCTCCCTGCCTCCCCTCGGTAGCTGCATCCACTGTCAGCAGTTGTGGGGTGTCAACTGAAAAAGATGGTCAACTCCTCCTGAGACAATGAGTTGAAAGGTTGAAAATCCTCTTCCTCTAGTTGTGGTTGAGTAAAGGGTTTTGGGGGCATTTGGGTCGCCTGAGTGAAAGCCCCTTCATGTGTGTGTTTTTCTTTCTTTTTTCTTTTTAGCCGGCTGGGTCTCTGGAGGAGAGCCACCCATAACAATTTCCATGTCTGGAGGTCGA